>NW_024423453.1:4487450-4569131 GCF_017311325.1 Ursus maritimus
GGCGGCGGGGGGCGGCGGGGGGCGGCGGCGCGCGTGCGCAGGTGCGGCGCGGTGGGCGGTGGCGTCGCCTAGCCCGCCGGGCATAGCCGCGGCGCCCAGCTTCAGCTCCCCGCCCCCGCGCTAGTTATTCCCCCCTCTGCGCCTTTCCTCGCGGCTCTGGAGCCCTCACCCGATGTGCTTCCTCCGCAGCGCCAGGGTGTCCTGCTTGCTGTACAGCTCGCACATGGTGGCGCGGCCGCCGGTCGCTCCCCCGGGCTCCCTCTCGCGCGTGTGCGCTCCCTCGCGAGCCCGCGGGCTGCCTCCGCGGCGGGCCTTTCCCGCCTCGGTCCCTCCTGGGGTCCCTTTGCCCTGGACGTCGGAAGTCACCGGTGGCATCAACTAGCTGGGGTCATCCCCCTTTTAAGTCTTGCCCTGCCTTTGCCCTTCGCCAAGCCCCACCCTCCCGTCCCCTCCTCCGCCCGGTGCCGGCTTTGGCAAGTCGCCGGACTAGCCGCTCGTTCGCCACCACCCTTGCCCCTGGTCTAACTGGCTCCCGTTCCTGCCTTGCCCTTCCCATTTCCCTCCTAATACTCGCTACTTCTTCGGACTCGCCTTTTAGTTCCCTCGCTTGGCCTTGCCTTCGCCTTGCTTTCTCTTCTGCCCGAAAATTCCTTCCTTCCCCCTTTCTTTCTCGTTTCTTTTTGGTGTATCCCATTAAGTTCTTGTAAACGTTCACAGATGGGCGCTCCCTGGAGTTAACCCAGCCTCTACAGTTGTCTCCTTTCTCACACTGAGCGTATTTCAATACCATAACCTGTAACTCAACAAAAGTTACAAGTCACATGCCCTAAGGATAAATAACAGGGGACTCAGCCCGGTACTTGTTGGGAGTGATTGTGTATACAGTATTCCAAAGATCCACTTTAACAGTAATTACACCTCTAATTTCTCTACCACTATACAGACTATAAAACATATACCTTACCTGGTTCAGTCCTTGAAACAATCCTGAGAGAGGATCAGATTTATCATGCCATTAATGTATAGGGAGAGTGAGGTTATTCCCCCCCCCACCCATGATTACATGTCTACCTGGTGGTGCCCTTGGAATTCATTCAAACCTGGTGGTTTCTTGACTTCCTTTGGGATGATCTTCACACACTGATTAAATTGGAAGTTCAATATCTGGACGGAGTTAACCCTAATTAACTATAACATTAAGACATGTTATTTTAAGAACTAGACATCCTCTGATTGAATTCCTCCGAACAGTGGGGCACAGGAAAGGTAGTCTTATTCAAGGTCATGCAACTACTTAGCCTTAGAGTTTAAACTACTTCATTTCATTCTTTCTGTGTTTTGAAAGGCAGCGAAGAAAGCTTAATTTACCTATGAACAACACACTTGAAAAGTGTTTGCAGACTATCTTTCTCCTGAATGAAGTTATTAATTGACATTAATGCACTGCGGAAGCAGTATTACTGCATTGCCTAAGATGAGTTGAGAAACCGAGTCCTATGAGGAACAGTGTGGTAAGAATTTTAGGTATTATAAATGAGGCCAGAAGGCACTTCGGAGACTTGCAAGAAATCCCGATCATGTAACCTTGGTCTAGTTCCATACTTGAAAGATAATGCCAAATGTACATGTATTCTCAAAACACCTAAACTTGGGGAAGTCACAGATAGCCACACTTTGTCTATAAACCTCCACGGTTTCTTATTATTCCCGGTGCTTTAAAATATGTTCTGTAAATAATGCTGGACCAAGAGGCTTAGGGCCTTGGGACGCCTGGGTGGCTCAGTTGGTTAAGCGTCTGCCTTTGACCTTGGCTCAGGTCATGATCCCAGGGTCCTGGGATCAAGTCCCACATCAGGTTCCCTGCTCATCGGGGAGCCTCTTTCTCCCTCTCTCTCTGCCTGCCGCTCCTCCCCTCTGCTTGTATTCTCTCTCTCTCTGACAAATGAATAAATAAAATCTTAAAAGAAAAAGAAAAAGAGTTTTAGGGCCTAGATCTGGTTCTTCCCTAAACCACTTGGGCTTTTGGAGGCCAAATGTCTTTGTACTAAAAAAAAAAAAAAAAAAAAACTCTCTTTGACTCAAAGCATTATAAGGAGGATTTAACAGAGGTCATGACTGTGGAATATGTGGCAGGATCATCGTTAAGACCTCGATGCACCTACTTTTTTTTTTTTTTTAATACTTGACCTCTCAGCAGTTGACCACTCCTTTCTCCTTGAAGCATTTACTCTTTTGATTTCTCGGCACCACCACACTTCCCTGATTTTCCTCTTCTGTCACTTAACATTGAAATGTTGGTATCTCTGAGGGTAAGGTGTTGGGCCCTTTCTTTTCTGTGTGCTCTTTCCCAAGGTAATCTACCATGATTCCTTTGGATTGAAGACCCATCAAGGTGCCAAATTTACATCTCCACCCAGATCTTCTCCGTCCCAGACTCTCATATCTACTTCCTTTCTTGACTTCTCTACTTAGATGCTTCACAGACACCTCAGACTAAACGAGTCCAAAATGGAAGCTTTGATTCCCACCCCCAAAATGACTGCCTCTGATAGGGCCCCCCAAACCACGCATTCACGGGCTCATTCAAAATACATCAAATGCTCACTGTATGCCACTGAATGTTTCAGTTGCCGGAGCTGACAGTGAACCAGACTGAATGGACACACCCTTGGTGGCTCATACTTCGATGTGCACTGTCCAGCATATGGCCACCAGCCGCGGGTGATTTTTAAGGACTTAAAAGGCTCATTTTTGCCCCCTCCACGGTATTCCTTGTCCTTAATGACTTCAAAGACTGCATCAGAGAGGTCATTCTTCACTACTCTGCCTCAGATAATTTTCAGTTAATTAAAAACACGAATCTCTGCACTGTTTCTCTGTCTGAGTCCCCTCTTTGGTCTTTTCTGCCTTGTTCATCAGTATACTTCAGCACTGTCACAGCGCTTGGCCTATGGTAGACTGATGAATGTTTGTTGACCGACTGACTGACTGACTGACTGACTGAAACAGGAAAGACTTATTTAAAGACTTAATACCTTGTTTTGAAGATGAAAGTTCTTACCAGCCATATAGCCCTCGAAACTGTTCCCTCTATTTGCTGATTGATGGCCAACTTACATTTTAACCATTTCTTTAGGAGAGAGATGCTCAGATTCATATTTTTTTTGGAAAAGCAAGTTACTGTTGCAAAGAAGAATGACTTCCCCGTTGTTTCAGTTATTTCACGATGTGGATACATATTAAAGAAGTACCAAGGACAGTCTCCAAATAAAGAGCAAACATATCATAGCACCAAAATAAAGAAGGGTAAAAGTCAACAGCTCACCCTCTACAATGTGTTGTCAAAAAACAAATTTTAAGGTATTTTGGGGGTATTTTCTCATGTACTTCTCTATCGTATGACTATTTGGTAAGAGTGGGTGCTGCAGTGCCTTTCCTCCCAGAAGTAGACCTTTGCTCAGTTTTGGTCAAGATCCTATTGATTGGATCACCCTATTGAGTGAGTTCTGACCTGAAGACCACAGATTACTCACCCATCTAGGCTTGGCCAAACACACCAAACTCTGCATGACTGAAATGAGAAGACACAGCATGCATGAGCTTGGGACAATCAGAATTCCACTCAGTAGTCCGATGAGAAGAGTCTAAATGGCAAGTTTCAATTTTCTCGTCAGTGAGAAACATGCAAAGGTGAGTGAACCCTATGTCCCCAACAACAGAGGCTCTCCAGCTTATTATACCATACTCAAGATGGAATGTGGGCATTTGACTAGTCCTCGCTCTTTCCTGTTACCCCGGCCTGCCCTGACCTACCCTGCCCTTCATGGAGATTTGTCTTTCCTGAAATCACACATCATCTGGGACAAATGCTGGGTGCGATGCTTCTCTGACATGACACATGATATCCACAGAGTGTCTCCTTTGCCCCGACAGACCTTGCATGAGCGTGCAGGTCACACATATTAACTTCCCCTGAGCGTCCACACGGATGTCCGCATGTGCGTAGAATTGTGCACACAGCCCCTAGTTCACATCAGGAAGAACCTGACAGGCCCTTCCACCCCTGGGACTTCAATGCCACTTTACTGGAGCCATTCGACCACTCACGATGTGTGTGTGTGTGTGTGTGTGCCCCTACTGTATACCTACAGCACATCAGGCTCATACAAACCTATTCCTCTCCTCTTTCCATCCTGAGGTTTCCCCCCAAACTAAGTCCACAGGAGTCTTCCAGGCTTGTGCTTGAGTGTAGCAAGGGGAGTCTTCTGAAGGGTGCGTGTGGTAATGGAGTAAGGGGATATTTTAAGTACCCGCGGTTCATCGTACACTTACTGGTGCTGTAGTCAACCCGGAAACCACGTAAGCGCGCAAGAGGCGGGGCTGGGACTTGTGACTTCCTGACGCTGTAGATGCAGACGAGGATCCGGAATACGGCCTCCGTTTCTTTCTAGTGAGCTTGTTTCTAGCGATGAAGGGGTCCAGAATGTGCCATTGTGGCTTAAAAATTATTTTGAGCTGTAGGCATTTGAGAAACAATAGAAGCAGGAGGGTTTTTCCCCCTGAACTCCCTTGATCCATCCAATGGCAGAGTCTCGCCCCGCCCCCACCAGCCCGCAAGAGCTCAAGTGTCACGAGTCACCGCTTCGTCTTCACAAGCAGGGAAGCAGTCTTACCGCAGTCTTACCGCTTACGAGACCACCCGAACAGACACAGTCACAAAACTACCATATATGCCATCTATTCTCCTAGGGGCCCATTTAGCTTTCCTAAATGTCATTTGTTTTCCCATAAGTACTCTTTCTCCCCTTCCCTTTCTCCCATGAGGATGGCCTATAAGGTCTGGGGCCCCTGGGTGGTGCAGTTGGTTAAGTGACCGACTCTTGGTTTCGACTCAGGTTGTGATCTCAGGGTCGTGGGACCAGGCTCCATGCTCAGTGCAGAGTCTGTTTAAGACTCTTTTCCCTCTCCTTCTGCCCCTCCACCCTCTCTCTCTCTCAAATAAATAAAAAATCTTACAAAAAAAAAAAAAAGATGGTAGGGGCACCTGGGTGGCTCAGTCTGTTAAGCATCTGCCTTCAGCTCAGGTCATGGTCTCAGAGTCCTGGGACCGAGCCCCGCATCTCTCCCTCTCTCTCTCTCAAATAAAAAAATAAAATCTTTAAAAAAAGAAGAGATGGTATATAAGTTCCAGATTCTAACTGCCCCGTTGAGTCACATTTCCTGTGTGCTTCCCCATAAACGAATACAAATTTGTCTTGAGCGAATTGGTAGAGAGGATAACTGGATAGACTGCAAACGGGTTCCTTCTTACTTCAACTGGATAATGTGCAACCATGCCAGGACCGAAAAGAGTTTTCTAAGGACACAATCCATGTGAAGTCTTGATATTTTCCTCCAAGGAGCTGGCAGGGGTTGGGGGCAAGTAACAAAGTCCCAAGTTCAACCACTTTTGGGCTAGGGAGGTGCATTGCTCTGCAGGACGCTTCCAGAATGTAGAATGAAACCAATGTTCCATTCCGTTGCTCTCCGTTCCAGCTGCCCCTGGAAGCTTTTGCAGTCAGAGTGCCCACTTCTTGCCTCTCTTGGCAGCTGTATATCTGTCGGTGCTCAAAAAACTCCTATTTCAAGAAACACATTTTTAAAAAAACCACCATTATAGGTAATCTGAACGTTGAAAATATAGCAAACGAGGGGGGGAGCAAGAGGCGGTGGGGCTGGAGGACTCAGGGCTGGCTGGCCTGGCTCAGGAGCGTGGATTGTATTCCTAAGGAGAGCGGAAAATCATTAGGAACTGCTGGCAGGGGAGCGGATGAGCCAGCTGTCACATGAAAGTGTCACTCTGGCTGTGTCACCGTGTGTCACCTGGTGCTTGATTTAGTTCTAATCAGGGAAAGTATCACGGGAACTAAGAGTTTACACCTGGGTCCTCCACTGGTTGGGGTCACAAATAGCACCATTTCTGGAAGGACCTGTTTCTTTTCCATGGGAAAGGACGGTATATTTCTCAGAGTATTCAGCAGGGTAGCGCCGGACACACTTGCTTAGTAAGAAGAATCACCGAGGAACCTTGTTTAAAGGACAGCGTCCCAGGCACCCTGCCAAGAACCACTGAAATGAGGTCTCCAGGGTGGGAGCCTGGGAACCTGTATTTTTAACAAGCTTCATAGGTTGCAACCCTCAGGCGAGTTTGAGAAACATTGTAATAGCAGGTGGGGTAAAGCCCGGGGCCATCTCAGCAGACGTCTGTTATTCCTGGTCTAACACGTCACTGTCTCTTGTTGGAATTATACCTCCAGCCTCGCAATGCCTGGGGCGGGCTTCTGCTTGGGTCCCCCTCCCGGCCCGTCCTCAAAGCAGCCTCATTGACCGTGAAAGCTGGGTCTTCCCACTGTCCTACAAATACTTCTAAATAATTTCCTGCTGGTTTTAGGAATACAATCCAAGATCCTGAGCAAGGCCTGCGAGCCCTGTGTCCTCCAGCCCCGCCTCTTGCTCTCTCTTTCTTGCTCACTCAAGCCCGGGGCCCTGGCTCTCTTCGGAGCTACCTTGTCCGGCCCCTCGGGCAGGAAACTGTCTTGAGGCCCAGGCTACTCCCCTTCTGCCCCCTCCCTCAGGCCTCAGCTTCTCAGGGTCAGCCACTGCCCCACCCCCACCTACCCCTGAGGAAATCCTCTCCAGCCAGCCTATCTCTGTTTGGTATTGCCACAGGATCCCCTACTGTCCTCAGGAGCCCTTGTCACAACAGTAACTAGTTAATAAATGAGCTGTATCATTCCATGTTGAGGGTCTATTTTTTCTTGCTGAAATTAAAGCTCCCTGGGCCGGGGTCTGGGTCTGACCTTTTCCCACCGTACCCCTTGTTTAGTCCAGGGCCCGGCACATAGTAGGAACTCAGTGAATACTTCTAAAGTAAAGATCATATTTGCTTCCCGGGGAAACGGCAGTTACAGCTACAAATTATTACCTCCATTTTCAGAGAAGGGACTGGAGACTCGGGCCCTAGGATAGGCTCCAGGCCACAAGGCTGCCCTGGGGTAGAGTGAGGGCAGGATCGTGGCCCTGTCGCTCTGCCCAGCTGCCTGGAGCGCTACGTGGGGCTCCGGAGTTACCGACCTTCTTCTCGGAACTCCTTGCTTAGGACTCCCGGGTTATTTGCTTCCTCGCACTGCCAGTCTAGGCTGCGGAGCGAGGTTAACGTGGCTCCTGGCGGCTTTGCTGAGCCTGAAAGCAGCAGCTGTGTTTCCTGGAGAAAGTCTGTGTTGGAGGTCACGGTCACACCGAGGGACAATCGTGGAGGCCATCACTGGGGCAGCATTCAGCTGAGGTGTTCGCTTGCTTTTATGTGAAAAAAGTCCAGAAACATCAGTAAGTCTCTTGAGTCACAATTTGGGTGACCCTGCAAGAATAGGCGTGGGACACAGGAGCACCGAGGCTTCCAGGCGGGCTGCCAGGACTCGGCCTCCCTGGGAACTGGCAGGCCTGGGAGCCACGTGGCTGCCAAGTGCTTGGCCAACAAGATTCCTTTCTTCCTGACTTGCCTCTGAGACGGAGGCCGACGGGGGCAGGTCAATCGCAGCCAAAGTTATATAAGATGTATGTTTAATTTTAGCAGTGGAGATAAAGCCGTGTCGAGCTTGATGTTATAGGTTTGGTGTTACAAACTTGTAAAAAGCGAAGTATCCTGAGGTTTCTGTGACACGAAATTTCTGTAGCCCTGACGTCACTCCCCAGCCCTGCAGTTTTCCTGATGATACAGACCTGCGGTCGGTTTGGGAGCAGGCTGTGATTGCCACTGTCAAAGCCAGGGTTGTGCCTCCTCTGGGGAAGCAGAAACCCCTTGAGAGCGTTTCTAGATGTGAAATGATAGGCCTCAGGAGGGGGTCTTAAATAGGAGGGGCCCTGAGACTGAATGGCTCTGCCTGGCAAAGGGGAAGGAGTCCTTGCTCCGGAGACGGGGACCCCAGGAGAGAGGACAGGAGGGTGAAGAAGAGAGACGTGAGCATCCTGATGGGAAGCTGGGGCTTGAGAGGGAGAGAAGATCTGGGAACTGTTTTATTTTTAAACAGAAGAACAGGGCTGTCTGGTACATACACGCGGGACCACTGTGGAGCTCGTGGAGACAGGACTGGATTCCAGAACTGTGCCCACAGTGGAGAACGGGAACAGTGGTCAGCAGAGGCAGGACACTGGAGGCCAAGATGTCCGGGACAGAACGGCACCCCCTGACCTCTCCTGGGGCTTCTCCGAGATGCGCAGAGGGGTTTGTAGACACGGCTGTCTAGATTTTGCGGGGCAGGAGAAACCCCACTGACATCTGGGAGGCGTCCATAGAGCTTGTTCCCCAGACTGTCTCTTGTCTCCATCTTTGACACCTCATTTCTTTTTAGGGAAACTGGAGTAGAAGGAAGGGGGTTTTGGAGATAGACTGACTGGAATTTGAAGCTGAGCTCTGTTTCAACTGCTTAACCCATTTGAGGTGCAATTTTGTAAGCCATAAAAAGGATCTTAGAGGATACAGGATTTTGGGGACATTCAAATGATCATATCTTTCTTTTTATTAAGTAGGCTCCACGCCCAGCATGGAGTCCACTGTGGGGCTTCAACTTATGACCCTGAGATCAAGAGCTGAGCTGAGATCAAGAGTCGGACACTTAATGGATGGAGCCACCCGGGTGCCCTGGGGACGCTCAAATTAAACGGCATATCACGCTTGGGTTAGAGCTAAGGACCTGGAGTCAGACTGCTTGATTCCATCATTTATTGGCTGTATGAGTTCTGGGTGAGTTATTCAACCTCCTCTTATGGAAAATAGGGCAAATAGTAGGTCGTTGGGAGGATCAAATGAGATAATACAGTAAAGCATTTAGAATAGTGCCTGATATTACAGCAAGAGTTTAGTAAGTGCTAACCATTCCTATTGTTATCATTATTACATATATAAAATGTCTGGTCTTGGTAGGATATTAATTGCTGACTTCTGTTAATTTTATAGAAATAAAGATCTGAGAATTCCTATGCTACCAACACTTCTTTTCCCCAAAGGAGTAGCTAAAAGAGAACCGAATGATTGCAAACATCAGTGACGAAGGTTCATAGAATGCTGAAACCTCTCTACCTTTACCTGAGCCTGTGTAAAGACCTCTGGCCATATAGATATATAAATATATTATACACACACACACACACATAATGCTGTTGACATGTAAGTGTATTTTATTTGCAAAAAATGCCATGAGTTCTAAGAAATATGCTTTCTGTTTTTCCTTGAACTTCAACAATATCCCTGTAAATGGAATCACCAGTGTCCGGCCCCTCCCTGCGAGAGGATGCTCTGACTTCATGCTCCTCAGTTTTCAACCACGTACATTCGTTTTGTTAGTATTGCTTTAGGTTGATTGTTAACTGCTTTCCATTGTTATCTGCAGCATACATCCACAAGCCAGAATTTTGAGTGCCATACTAAATAAAGGGGTTTAAAAAGTAGGTTCTGTAAAGTCGCTGTTCCTGTAGACCTCTGTTCCTTTCTGGTCTTTGTTAGTTTTGGGCTCTCTCCGCTCAAAGGATCCCCTTTAATATCTCTTGCGGGGCTAGTTTAGTGATCACAAATTCCTTTAGTTTTTGTTTGTCCTGGAAACTTTTTATCTCTCCTTCTATTCTGAATGACAGGCTTGCTGGATAAAGTATTCTTGGCTGCATGTTTACCCCATTTAGCACGTTGACTATGTCATGCCAGTCCCTCTGGCCTGCCAGGTCTCTGTGCACAGGTGTGCTGCCAGCTTTATGTATCTACCCTCGTAGGTTAAGGACCTCTTATCCCCAAGCTACTTTCAGGATTTTCTCTTTATCTTTGTTTGAATGCACATAGACGATGCACTCTGGGATGCATGGGATACTACTCAGATGGGATACTACTCAGCCATCAAAAAAATGAAATCTTGCCATTTGCAATGATGTGGATGGAGCTAGAGGGTATTATGTTAAGTGAAATAAGTCAGTCAGAGAAAGACAAATACCATATAATTTCACTGATATGTGGAACTTAAGGATTTAAGAGATGAAACAGATGAACATAGGGGAAGGGAAGGAAAAATAAAACAAGATGAAAACAAAGAGGGAGGCAAACCATAAGAGACTCTTAACCATAGGGAATGAACTGAGGGGAGAGTGTGGGGGAATGGGGTAACTGGGTGATGGGCATTAGGGAGGGCACTTGATGTAATAAGCTCTGGGTTTTATATGCAACTGATGAATCACTAAATTCTACCCCTGAAACTAATAATAATAATAAAAAAAAAATAGAGGTGCCTGGGTGGGTCATTGGTCAAGCATCTGACTCTTGATTTCAGCTCAGGTCATGATCTCAGGGTCATGAGATCAAGCCCCACGTGGGGCTCCATGATCAGCGGGGAGTCTGCTTCTCTGCTTCTCTCTCTCCCTCTCCCCATCCTCCTGCTCACACACACTCTCTCTCTCTCAAATGAAAAAATAAATATTTAAAAAAATAAATAAATAAAGGGGCGCCTGGGTGGCTCAGTTGGTTAAGCATCTGCCTTTGGCTTGGATCATGATCCTGGGGTCCTGGGATTGAGCCCCACATTGGGCTATCTGCTCAGTGGGGAGTCTGCTTCTCCCTCTCATTCTCTCTCGCTCCCTCTCTCTCTCTCAAATAAGTAAATAAAAAATCTTTTAAATAAATAAATACTTAAAAAAAAAAAAAAGCAGGTTCTGGAAAAGAAGCTTCCCAGCCCCTTGTCTCTGTGCAGCAGAACTGTTTAGTGCTGATTTTGAGGCACCCTCGAGGTGGAGCACAGCTGGGTGGGAGAGTTAGGGCTCTGATGGCAGGGGATCTGTGTTCAAGTCCTGGCTCTGAGCTTATGCATGTGATCACGGTCAAATCATTTAATTTTTGTCTTTTTGTCTTTGGTTTTCTCAGTTGAAATAGAGCAGCTGATATCTATATCAGACGATATCTATATCGTCCTGACAAGCGAAAAATGCTCTATAAGGGCTGGTTCTTACTGCTTACTTGCTAGGATACTTCAGTGAATTATTTCAGACTCCAAACCAGACTCTTTCCCACCNNNCGTTCAGGAAATAATTAAATCCAATAGTGCTGAATTACTGGGCAGGGCTGAGCACGGGTGACGGGTTGCGTTTCCCCCGCTATGAAAAGACGCCACGCAGCACAGCACTGTGATCTTGACTCAGTGGTTCTGAATCCCCGGATAGAAGCGCTGGGACTCCTGACTCCCCGCCGACGGCTGCAGGAGAAAGATGCCGGCAGACACTGGAAATCCCTCCGCCCGGTGCTGGATGCCGGTCCCCACGCCTCACTTTCTAGGGGGGACTTACAGCTGGGCCTTCACTTTCCTGAGTTTGTTTTTACTGATTCTGTAAAATTCAGCAGACATAATAGATGTGAGACAATTTTTAAATTGGGGGATATTAGAAAGATAAGTTATTTTGTAATAAGTTGATATGAATGTTTATAGAAATAAATACCTGGGCTCGCCTAGAACTTTTCTTTCCTCTGGAATGATGCAGGTGATCTCAGGCACCTCGTCTTTTCCTTTTACAGAGTTGCGACGTTTGGGCAAGAGCCTAGAGACAAGAAAGGCTATAACACACATATTAGCCAAATTTTGCTAATTATTAGCCACAGTAAATGATCTGAAGGAGAAAGAGATTTTGGGGGGATTACATGTGAAGTTAAACTCTCCATGTGCTTTCATTCAGATGACTTTGGAGAGTGTAGAAGGGACTTCATATAAGGCACAGTATTATAGATCCTTGATTTCAAGCTCAGAAATGAATGAAAATATACTTTCCTTTATTTCCCAATGTCTGGGTTTTTTTCCTGAATTCTCAATCCACTTTCTCTTTGTACCTCAGGAAATACAGCTAATAATTAGCTGAGGTCGAGGGAGAAAGTACATGCGGTTCACTTAGTCTAACTGTACTCTCGTCCTGGAGTGTTCGGAAGTTTGAGCGGAACTACTGGGTGCTCCATTTGCTGGGAAACCTCCTTACAAGTTCTTCTGGCCTTGGAGGTCACGAGGCCCCAGAGTCCAGTCCACCCCTGACAGGTCTCTGCTCTGGCCCTACAGTGTCTGACAGTAATGGATCGCCATTCCTTTGTTCTTCCTGTCTTTCCCTTCCTTCCTTCCTCCCTCCCTTCCTTCCTTCCTTCCTTCCTTCCTTCCTTCCTTCCTTCCTTCCTCCCTCCCTTCATCCTTCCCTTCCTCCCTCTCTTCCTTCCTTCCTTCCTTCCTTCCTTCCTTCCTTCCTTTTTCTTTCTTTCTTTCTTTCTTTCTTTCTTTCTTTCTTTCTTTCTTTCTTTTTCTCTCTTTCTCTTTCTTTCTTGTATTATATGTTACCATGTAGTTGAAGCCTCCTTTGTTCCAAACCCGTTCCCCCAATTCCTCTCTCTCACTCCTGGAAGGAACTCCTATCTGAACTCCAAGACTGTCTTTACAGCCCAGTTTTTATACTCTGCTTTATTCCTTATCCATAACAGTATAGTATTGCTTTGTGTTCAATTGTTTATCAATACCAACATCCAATATATAACATTCTGTAACGTTCTGCTTTTCTGCAGCATGATGTTTTTGAGATTTAGCCGTGTTTTACATGTAGAGCTAGTGAATTAATTTTAACTGCTGTACAGGATTCCGTCATATGATTACACTCCTATCCTACGGTAGCACGACACTATCGTACTCAATAGCGTGGAGCGTCACTACGCTCCTTCTATAGCTTTGTTTCTTTTAAAGTTAAGAGTTTTACTATTTTACATGTAGGTCATTAATCCACATGGAAGTTATTTTCTATATGCTATGAGGCAGAAATTTTATTTTCTTCCATATGAGTTGTCCCCATATTTTTTCAATTCTTTGACATTATGTATAAGAAAACTGAAGCCCCGAGAGATGGAGTGACTTGCCCGAGAAAACACAATGACCCTGTGGTGGGACTGTGTCAGAGAAGACATTTTCTTTTCTTTCTTTGTTTTTTTCACCTGAAAAATGCAGTTATTTTTATATTACACGATTCTTTATGAATTAGTAAAATTAACACGGCTTACATTCAAATAACTGAATTTTTAAAATTGAGGTATAATCGACATACCACACTATACTGGTTTCAGGCGTATGGCACAATGATTCAATATTTGCGTGTACTACGAAATGAGCACCGCGGCAAATCTAGTTAACACCTGTCACCGTAGGTCATTACGAAAATTGTTTTGATATAAGAACATTTCAGATCTACTCTCTTAGCAACATTGAAATATACAACACAGTATTATAACTGTAGTCACCGGGTTGTACGTTATATCCCCGTGACTCAGCTATTTTATAACTGGAAGTTTGTACCTTTATCCCTTTCCTACATAACATTTGTATATAAAGGTTTACATGTAGAAACAAACTGATTGGCAAGTGTACCGGAATCTCTGCTAAACTCTCGAGAAAGTCCTCGCTTGCTAAGAAAAGCCTGATTCAGGACTTAAAAACCATGACGATAATATGAAAGCACTTTTCTTCTGCTTAGGACCCATGAGTTCAAGAACTATTTAATATTCCTCCTTGGTTTCCCCCACAACACCTTCTTCGTGCCATCCTTACAGGATTTACTGTATGCTGCCCAGGGCATCGCAGTGGGTGGATTTTGTTGATGTAGATTGCAAATAGCTTGAGGGCAGGAGCCTGTTGTGTCCCTCATCTCCTCGAGGCTCATGTGTGATGTGTGCTAAAGGGTTTTTGACTTGAGAAAGTGTGTGGCTGGGGAAGCTAGATCGAGAAATATAGAGAAAAATATTAAACAAATCTCACTTTTGGAACCTAAATAATATTATGTTAATCAAATTGTTAGAGTTTGCTGTCCAATAAAAGACTATCAAATGTACTATTACTGTTTTTAAAAGCACTTACATAATTCATTTAATTTTTAAAAATCAATGAATTCATGAACATTAGGGCAAGTTCTTTCCATTGGTTTTCAAATACGTGGGCTTTTGGGGGGCAAATATTTTGTTTAGAGTTTACTTTAAACTGAAATATAAATCTTTAGGTTAATTAGCACACGGATTTTTGGATTTCATCAAACACACATCTTTCCTTGGATTTCCTGGGAAAACCTGCTAGTTGCATACCTAAGGTTTTGTACCAGTTCTTGTGTTATTTGGATTTGGGTCTTGGAGAAACACTTAGTTTGCTTATTTGCTTGCTTTGTGATACTGTTCTCTTAAAACAAGAGACCATTATTTGAGAGAGAAGATGTGTTTATAAAGGAACTACATTTCAGATAAGTAAATTAGATTAGGGGTCGCTAACATAATCAGAAAGACTCGCAGCTGTAATTCATTCGTCTGTGAGTTTATGAGGAAACTGGTACAAGGGCATTTAAGGATACATCACTGTTCTGGGCATTCAGGGTCTGCCCTCTGTTGGTGAGATGTGTTGGAAAAAATGCCTTTATCCCTCAGAATTCTGCATGAGGTTGAAATAAATTTTATTGATTAGGCATTGATGGGAAGTCAGGTATGGATAGGGTAGAAAACTCTTTAAAAGCTCAAAATTGGATTTAATTTTTTCTTAGTCTGGGACTTGTTAATACAGGAGGAAAGATGGTGGGACTGCTAAAGAAAAATAAACAAATTATGGGAAAATTTCTTCACATTTAGAAGAATATCTACTTTGAAATCTTGAATCAAATGAGGGGTTGGACACCTTTACTGAAGGAGGAGTAAAGTTCACTCCGTTTACCTCCATGTACCTAATACACTATTATACTTTACATAAATAAGCCTTGATCTTTCACGCATACCAGTTATTCCCTAATAGTAAGCCCAGTGCTCTTGTTACCAATGAGACTCTAAATATTTTGAGATACAAAGTTATTTAGTTCATTGAGGAATACCCCCAATTTAAGGGTTTCTAATTTACACTGAAGTTATAACTTCATGGAACAAAGTTAAATATAACTTCATTAAAAAAATTAAAGTTTAGTGGGCTCATTAAACAAGAAAACAGTGCAAAAATATTAAAATTATATACTATTTTTACCATTTTGCCTTCTATTTTCCTCTTATGTGATCTTTTTTTTGCATTCAAAAATTTAATATATATGAGAAGCTTGGAAGAAGAAAACCCATTTTTATTTATTACTCTTATGGAATAAATGCTACATGAGTGGGCTCAGAAACCAAACTAGGTTTACACATAGACTTTTTCATAGTTGAAAAACTGTCTTTTGTGATTACCATGCAAAGTCGTGAGTCATTTACCTCTTTGTTCCAGTTGTTGGCTTGTAGACTTTGGTGAAGTCTGAAGAAGTAAATTCCTATGTCA
Organism: Ursus maritimus; assembly: GCF_017311325.1. Taxonomy (NCBI): domain Eukaryota; kingdom Metazoa; phylum Chordata; class Mammalia; order Carnivora; family Ursidae; genus Ursus; species Ursus maritimus. The sequence continues at coordinate 4,502,804 of NW_024423453.1, forward strand.
GCTCTATAAGAATCTCTTCCTCTTCTTCTTCTCCTTCTTTTCCTCCTCCCCTCCTCCTCCCTCTCCTCCTCCTTCTTTAAGCAGGCTCTACACCGGCGTGGAGACTACCATGGGGCCTGAATACACAACCCAGAGATCAAGTTGTGAGCCAAGATCAAGAGTCAGATGCTTAGCCCACTGAGCCACCCAAGCGCCCCAAGAATCTGCTCTTGATAAACAACCTCAGAGAATACCAAAACTGAAGTGTCTTTATTACGAAACCCCCTCTTTTTAAAAAGCATCCATCAGAAACAATGTGCTGTATGCCAAGCCCTTTATTTTAGAGTATCCATGCCACTCCCAGGACGTTACTCCAACGGTCACAGTAGTGTGCAGGCTGCCGTGATTCTTGGGCTGGAAAAGCCGAGCTCCCAGGGTGATACCTGTTATATTTGTATTCAGCTTATCTTTGTCTGTTCTATCTCCTGTTAGGGGATGAATTCTGTCCCCCTAAAAGATGTTGCAGTCCTAATTCCCCCTCCTTGTGAATGTGATTTTATTTGGAAATAGTCTTTGCAGATGATTAGTTTGCGATGAGGCCATTAGGGTGGGCCCTAATCTAATCTGAGTGAGTCCTTGTGGAAAGGGGACACGTGGCCCCGGAGACAGACCTGTGGAGAGGGGAGACCATGTGAAGCCACCGGAGGAAAGTCATCCACCGCCACGGAACACCTGAGATGACCAGAAGCGAGGAACTCCTTGAAACTGTCACGAGGCCAGTTTTCTCTCTGTATGTTTTATTAGCGGTTCTCGCACGGGCCCCAGCATCCATTCATCTCTTTTACCTCTCATCTCCCTACTTCTCTATGAATCAGATTTGGATTTCTGAATGTCGGAATGTTGCATTCACTGGTGTCCCAAAATCCACTGCAAAGAGTTCCTGCTTACATTTCACTGACGCTCTATTTCCTTTCCCAGGTAGGTTCTGCTTGCTTCCGTCTTATATGTGAAGGTGCCCTCAGCACTTTAGAAGGCAAGTGCAACATGAATCCCAAATGGAATTATTCTTAAGAGATCCTCTGCAGGGAAGCACTGTGGCCCAGGGAAGGCTGGGTAATGGAAGCTTTATTGTAATGACCGGCCTCGCACGGGACATTGCAGTTACGTGTTCTAACTCAGAATACTGTCGGCGTTAACTAAATGCATTCTGAGCATCAGCTTTTGCTTAGGCATCCCTTTCCATTATCTGATTCACAGCTTTCATTCGTGATTTTCGTGCGGATGACTGAATATTCTCTGAGTATAGTAAAGATAACAAAACTAGCACCTTAGTCGCGTAATGAGACTTGTTCTTTATCGTCTTCTAGCCTAATGTTATTCTTGTGTATCTGGGAATATGGATTAGCTGCCGCTATACCTCAGGAGTGGTTTTTGTTGTGTTTCCAGCTATCCTGAGACCCCAGAACATGCATGTGGGTGTACACACACACACACACATTTACATACAATATTTACATATAAGCTGGCATTTGATGTCTGGGTTTCAAGTTACAGTTGAAGTTTGTGTCAGTCTAGCCACTCTAACTGGCTTCTTTCTGCTCTCAGATTTACTCTGACAAGAACTAGATGGTATCATACGGAAGGAGAGGTGTCATGGGCTATGGCTAGTTTTTGGGAAACTCATCAAGAGAGCGTGACACAATTTACTGCGGGATTTGATATGTGCAATGGAGGGCACAGAAAACATTTTTAGAGAGTATCATGAATTTTAATTTGGGTTATGGTCTTAGGAAGGGGAAGTTCATCCTCCAGTTCCCATATGGACCAATTGCAGATACTGGGAACAAACGTTTGCGAGGCCTCAGGGTTCTGGGTGGATTTTTTTACCTCCTCCCATGAAGCCAACCACAGCCTTTTTTTTTTTTTTTTTTAGCATTCTTGAGTTGTAGGGTGAGAAATGGAGTTGGTTTGGCCAAATATTCCTCCCTTGCGCCAGGCTGTACCCTGAACACCCCTCTGACTTGGCACCGACAGTAAGGCCATTGGTTTTAACATCGTGAGAGAGGGTGTAGAGTCGGCATTTTGTTTCCAGTTCTGGCTCTGCTACTTTCTAGCTGTGTGGACCTGGAGAAATCACTTAACCTCTCCGAGCTTCAATTTTCTAATGTGTAAAATGAGAACAATAAAGTGTCTAACACATAAGGTGGTCGTTAGTATTAAATGAGATAATATGTACCACGAGTTAGCATAACAGTGTGTGGCAAGCGCTCATTAAATGGCATCTATTACTATTACCTCTTAACCCGCATAGATCGTGAAGTTTTTTGTGTCTTACTTTCAGAGCTTGGCCGAGGCCCTCTGCGAGTTTGCTGAGCTGAACTAATTGATTGGAGTTTGATCACACGGTGCCCATGTTATATAAAGCCAAGGAACGAGTTAAGTTTGGACCTGTGAGCGGATTGCTTAAATTCATGCCACTGGCCTCAAAGGACCTTGAATAAGAGCATTTTCTTGGTTCATTGCAAAGCCATCACTGGTGCTCGAAAGCAGCTCAAGTGCATATGAGGAAGGGTCATGACCGCTGTCCAGGAAGCATCCCCAGCGGTACTATTGACTGCTTGCTGTAATTCAGGGCTAGGCAGATTTTAGTCAGATATCTTTAAGAGTCAGTGCCTTTAAGAGAACACAGCCCCAGGCGCGGTCGCTGCGGAGTGACGGGGCAGAAGAAAGGGTGCTGCGGCGTCTGCGATAGTTTTCTGAGTTTGCTTTTACTGAGTGTCGATGAAGTCCTGCGCTGTTGAACTTAAACAGGAAGAGACTGGTCATGAAAAGCCCATTCTCCTGAGCTAGGTGTTAATAACCTCTTTGTCTGGGCTAATGCTGTAATATGCCGCATGGTGCCGGGCTCGGAGCACAAAGCGTCGGGGGTATGTAAGCGCTCTGGCGTGTGCGACCGCCTGAGAGAGACACTCGGAGCTCTACTTGCCCGGCGGTCGAACAGGACTGTGGGAGCGACGTGGGTGAAAATGTCGCAGAACGCCTCTATTTCCATGGCTCCTAATACAGCTGTCTTCTGATGTCCTTCCCTCTAATTGTTCCTTCCTGAGAGTCCCGTATCTCTCTCCTGTTAATAGTTCAGCATCTCTGCGCAAGGAAACATGCTAAGTGTGTTGGGGGGTGGTGACATTCACAATTTTTGAACTCAAGGTATTAGAAGAAAACCACTGTGGTATTAGTCACAGTAGCCAAGACATGGAAATAACCTAAGTGTTGTCAGTGGATGAATGGATGAAGAAAAAATATATATCACTTGGCCTTAAAAAGGAAAGAAACCCTGCCATTTGGACAACATGGTTGAACCCGGAAGATGTCATGCTAAGTGAAAGAAACCAGATACAGAAGGACAAATACTACATGATTTCACTATATGTGGAATCTAAAACAGGTGAACTCCTAAAAGTGGAGGAGAGTAGAATGGTGGTTGCCAGGGGCTGGGGGGTGGGAAAAATGGGGAGATGTTGATCAAGGGACCCAAAGTTTCAGTTATGCAGAATGAGTAAGTTCTGGAGACCTAATGTACAGCGTGGTGACTATAGTCAATACTATATTGTACACTTGAAAAATTTTTTTGGTGGAACAAAATATATTTTATTTCAGTGATACTGGTACAGTAAGGCCCAGAAAGGCCATGGGGTTGTATACTTGAAATTTGCTGAGAGAGTTGAGATTAAGTATTTTCACCACATTCACACACACAAAATGGCAACTATGTGAGGCGATGGATATGTTAATTAGCTTGATGGTGGCGATCATTTCACAGTCTACATGCACACCGAAACAACACATTGTGCACGTTAAATGTATACACTTTTTATTGGTCAGTTATACCTCAGTAGAGCTGGGGACACAAGAAGAAAACTACGTAGATCCCACATTAGCTTTCCTTTCCCGACTGGTGCTTAGGCTGTGTACATGGGGTGTACAGAAGCTTTTGGGACAGTAAAATAGTCACCGAAATGCAAGAAAAAACATTTACTTTTTAAGAACAAATGGCTCATGTTCTTAATATAGAATGAAACCTTCTTATCACTGCAAACTTTCCACTACGATAACAGATATGCAGAGCTTTTGTTCTGAAGAGAAGAATAGCTAGTGGTGTAAAGAGTACTTATCAGTGGAATTAATTAATTATTATTAATTAACTTAGTGTAATTATAATTACGTATTAAGGGAATGATTATTGTCATTTATCACATAAGGAGTTTTGTCATCTCAGAGCTGGAGGAAATGGTAGAGGCATCGACTCCCTCCCAGAGGGCGGACTGTGAAGCTGTAAGGTGGTAGAGCTTTCCAGAGCTGTAATATTTGTCCTGCATTGAAATCCTTGCTCAGTCACTTATTGCCTGGATAACCAGTGATCCAACTTCTCTGAGTCTCAGCGTTTTTTGTTTGTAGAAGAAGGAGAATAATAGTAATTTTTCAGTGTTGTGAGGAGTCAGTGTGACAGTATGTAATAGTATCCTGTAATACGCTCTCTCAGGAAATCCTCAAATAGCTTAAAACAACACAAAACAAACAAACAAGCTTTCCAGTTTAAATCAATAAAAACAACAAAAATGACACACCATAATATTTTGAAGATAAATAGAAGTCAATACATATTTAAGTATTAGCATAATGAGAAGAATTTCAAGTATTCTTAGTAGCATAGGATGTGAAACATGGGATGTGCATAGCATTTTTGCTTTACCTAAAAATATCAATGCTATGTTAACTGCTTATGATTTTTAGAAGATGTCAATACTACAAAATCTGATAATATGTAGTTTCTTTAGGTTTATCTCTATACACAATCAAATAACCTGTGAATAATGGCGGTGTGGTAGGCAGAATAACGACCCCCGCCCAAAGATGTCCATGTCCTTGTTCCTATGGTATGCTGTATGCTGAAAGAGAATTAAAGTGGCAGAAAAATTAAGTTTGCTAATCAGCTGACCTTAAACTAAGGAGATTATCCTAGATTACCCAAGTGGGATGAAAGTAATCACAAGTGTCCTTAAAAGAAGGAGAGGGAGGCAGAAGTGGAAGAACCAGAGAGGTGGCAGCATCAGAAGGACCTGGTTTGATGTTGCTGGTTTTGAAGACAGAAGAAGGAGCCAAGGAATGCGGGCAGCCACTAGAAGCTGGAAAAGGCAAGGATGTTAATTCTCCCCTAAAGCCTTCAGAGAGGAATGCCGCCCTGCCAGCAGCTTGATTTTAGCCCAGTGATAGTCATTTAGGATTTCTGAAATATGGAACTGTAAGATAATATATTTGTGTTGTTTCAAACCACTAAATTTTGGTAATTTGTTACAGTGGTCATAGAAAATGAATACAGGCGTTTTTTTCTTTTCTAATTGCATTGGCTGATATTTTCAATACAATATTTAATAAAAGTGGTGATATTAAATATCCATTTCTTGTCTTGATTTTAAAGGGAATGTTTCTAACTTTTTGTTATTAGGAAAGTTGTTTGTAGATTGTGATGACTTCATGAGTGTATATGTATCTCCAAACTGAACAAGTTGTAAACATTAAATATATGCAGTTTTTTGTATGTCAATCATATCTTAATTTTTTTTTTCAAGAAAGATGTTTACTATGTCAGGTTAAGGAAACTCCATTCCATTTCAATTTTTATCAAGAGTACCTATTGAATTTCATTAAGTCCTATATCTTAATTGCCCCTTTTTAATGTTTTGTATTTCTCCCCCCCTTTTTTCTATCAAGATCATAATATAATTAGGCTTTCTTCCCTTTCTTGTATTTTTGGGAAAGTTGATGAGCTAGGGAGGAAAACAGTCTTTCAAAATTAATAAATCCTTTAGCCCTGAAAGTAGAAATGATACCTTTATTGTTGTGGCATTCTCAGAGCAGCACCAAAATTGTTAGATGAATTAAAGAAAAGAAGTGAGAGCTTATATAGTTATGCACAGTAAATTATGGGTAGTTAGTTTAAAACAGTAAATAGTGCAAAATATGTGGCTGAAATTTATCCAAGGATAACTTCTCTTCTCAAACATCTTTACCCAGTTTTCCCACAATCACTTGCTTTTGTGTGTGTTTTTATTTTCTGAATGGAGGCAGACTAGACCAGGAAATTCCATGGTTATTGAACCGCAACATGCCTAAGGTATTTGATACTTTGTCCATCTACCAACGTTTCAGCCACAGGAAGAGTCAACAAGTATTTCTTCCACAATCTGACCATTTCTGTATTCCTACTTTCTCAATCAGTGACTTGATATATTGGCTCAATATAAATATGGCCCACCTTCTTTCCCTTTCCTCGTATTCCGACCTCCCCTTTAATTTGCAAGCACAAACTCATAATTTAGCAAGGAACACTGATTTCTGGTTGACTGCCTATTATGTACTCTGCTGAAACACATTTCCCAAATGGAACTTTATTACTCTTGGAACTTGTCATTGTCCTTGAATGATGGATTTGGGTCAACACTGAAATCAGGTTCCAATCCAAGTTAAGAAATGAATCCTAGTACATTTTAGGGTGGAGATATGAAAGGGGATTGAAGGTAGCAATGGGGAGTGGATAAGAGTGCCAAATAATGAGGCATTACCACTGAAGATAGCTTTGCATAGAGTCACTCTTTGGAAGAACTCCTGTGACAGGAGTATAGCCTGCATACCTGAGCTGTGGCAGGTTTTGGGTGAATTAGGTCAAATAATGCTGTAGAGTAGCAGTGTCCAAACTGTGTTCTATGGAAGCTGTATCTTTTATCCCTTTCCTAGACATTCCGGTTCATATTCTTACATTTAATGACCTTATATAGTCACTCCAATTTCAACATGAATTTTATGCTTACTGTTGTATTGCATGTTCTCACACTCAGTTGTTTATATTATCCTTGGATAGCTTGTTCTGCAGTCCTTTGGGTAATTGCTTTCCTTCATTTATTTATTCAACAAATATTTATTGAGTGGCAGCTATATGCCAGGCGTCATGTTGGAATGAAGGACATAAGAGCAAACAACAGAGACATACCTCTCTCTTTATAAAGCAAAACCATGTAAAAAGTGCTGTGATAAATGACAGACGAGATGTAAAGGGAGCACAGAGGAACAGTGCCTAATCAAGATTTGAGGACCTAGAGAAGTTTCCCTAGAGCTGGCTATGTCTAAACTGAGACTTCAAGAATTGTTAGGAGTTAGGGAGATAAAGTGGATTTTTAGTTTAAAAAAAAAAAGATGAAGAAGTGGCACAGATAAGACCTGGAAGTGATAGAGAGCCTGGATGAAGAACTGAAAAATAAGTATAGGCTGTTTGATAAAGTGCAAGGGAAAGAATGATGAGAGGTAAGCCCGGAGAAGTAGGTATGGGCTGAGGATAGAGGACCTTATAAATCAAAACAGGAAGTCTGAAATTTACTCTGAGAGAAGTGAAGAGCTTCAGTTTAAAGAGTTTTAAGCAGGGAGAGATCATTCTGCTATTGTGTAAGGTAAGACCAACTACAGTTGATCCTTGAACAACACAGATTTGAACTGGGTGAGTCCACTTACATGTGGAATTTTTAAAATATAGGTACTGTAAATGTATTTTCTTTTCATTAAGATTTTCCTAATAACATTTCCTTTTCTCTAGTTTACTTTATTGTAAGAATACAGTATATAAGATATAGAACGTACAAAATATGTAGTAAGTGTTTATGTTGTTGGTAAGACTCCTGGTCAACAGTAGGCTATTAGTAGTTGAGTTTTGGGGGAGTCAAAAGTAATACAGAGATTTTCCACTATGAGGAGTTTGGCACCTCTAACTCATGCCTCGTTCAAGAATCAACTGTATTGTAAGCTTTGCTACTATAGTAATCCAGGTAAGAGATACGAGTTACCTGATTCTCACCATGCAAATGCTACGAAGATGACAGGTCTGGTATATATTGAGCCAGGAGAATCAGTTGGCCGTGGAGAGTAACTAGGAATGGTGAGGGAGAGGGTTGAGTCAGACATCACGGGTAAGTTTTGGTCTTGCCGACAACGTGAGTGGTGATCCCATTCCCTGAGATATGGAGCACAGGAGGGAGAATACGGTCAGGAGGTAGAGGGCAAGTTCAGTTCTGTTTGAGGTGCACATCCGGAACTATGCAGTTGCAATCAAAACTGGAGTTTGAAGGGAAATTGGGGCATATTGATGGTAACTTAATTTATAGGACTTTAGGAATTCACTGTGGGAGAAAATAGTTAGGTGGACTGGTGGGGCAGAGCTTATAGGTGGATTGAGGAATTAATGAGAAGTGAAGAAGTGGGTAGGCTGGGCATATCATCAACTTCCAAGCTCTGAAGGAGAGGCAGCAAAGGGGGAGGGCAGCAGCTAAAGGGGTACATGGTATTGAGGAAAAGCTTTTATAAACATAGAAGATGGCTGAATATATTTAAATGTGATTAGGATGGAGTCTGAAGAGAAGAAGTTGGTCTAACAGAACAAGATCCCTGCAAAGCCTGGGGCGGAAGTGAAGCATCTGGAGCAGAGGTTAGCCTTAAGTGGGAAGAGTGACATTATTTTCTATCATAATAGTAGTGAAGAAAGAAATTAACGGTGAAGATAATTAACGGGTGCATTTTCAGTCTTGGTAGAAGGATTTGAGGGAGTCTGTTCCGTGGATTGTTTTTCTTTTGTGATGCAAGACCAGCTACAGAGAGCAAGAAGGGTGGAGATTAGAGAAGAGAGGGAGAAGTTTGAATTACCCGTCTCCACTAGGGACACACAGACAGATTGTTCATTGTTGGTAGTTGTCAAATGCACAGGTGACTTCAAAGACTTTGAGTTTATGGTGAGAACAATCTGTACTACCGTGTGATTTTCTCCCATGGCACTAAGCGAACTAGACCAGCTAAAGAAAAAGAGAAGATGGACACATGGGTTATTATAGGAGTTGGCTTTTCTCAAGTGGGCAAATGGAAAAACCATTAGATAATGAAGTTATCGGCCTTCAAGGCAGATGAAAATTTTAACTGTGTAACCTAAGTCCAAGAAGAGAGGCAACGGACTTGTGTGGGACCTCGTAGGGAGGGGGCTGAGAGATAAAGGGATAAATATCGATATACATATTGAGTAAAGCAGTCCACACAGCGAATTCCTAGCATTCCAGGTTGTTCTTAAACTAAAGATGCGTTGTAATCTTTTTCGAGTCTAAATTAAAAATGTGCATGAAGTAGGTACGTCCTCAAATAGCTTAAGATGGAAAACCTTTGGGTGAGGGTCTCTGATCAGCAAGACATGATGTTACAAACTGCAGTAGAGAGTGATCCCAAAAGGCTGTGCGTTTTATACCAAAGTGAGTATCTGCATGATAATGGGGGACTGCTAGAGGATTTTAAGCAAGGAATGGCATGATTAATTCTCCTGAAGAGCTGTTCTCAGTGAAGTTGGTTCTTGGCACGCGCACTTGGCTTACCTTGAGGGACATTATAAAAATCTGCTGTTATGTTTATTGTAGGGATGCCCTAAAAGACAGTATTTTGTATAAGAAATCTCACATAAGCAATTACTTACCAATAGGCTTTGATTCTTTTGAGAAAGTACTATGGTATGCTTTTACTTTACAGATGATGTAAACATGTTACTGACTTATTTCTCTTTTTTTCAATGGACACTGTGAAGCTCAGAGCCATACAATTTTAAACCTTATATCTTTTCATCACAACTTTCTTTGTGATCTTGAACTTGGTTTAGACATGATTTTCTTGGTTATTTTTCAACTTATATATTTTACTTTCTTTATAAACATTCTTTTAATTTGCCTCAAATTCCATGTGAAATGAAATGGGAGGATGAACTCATAAGTAAATAAGACATGGTCACATTTGCTTTCTTTGAATCACCACCTTCAGGGTGACACAGAATATGAGCTGGAGAGGAAGTGGTTATTAGAGACAGGGAGGCCAATTAGAAGGCTTTTCTAAAAGTCAAGGGGAGGGCTGAACCAAGGCAATGGTAATAGGGATAAAAAAGAGGGGGAAGTGGATCTGAGAGCCATTGAGGAGGTAGAATTGAAGGGATTGGTAATGGATTCGATGCTATGTGAGGGAACGGGTGGGTGACAAGAGGTAGGCAGTATCCAGAATGATTCTGAAGTTTCTACCATGTTTGTTTAGATGGCAGGTGGGGATCACATGTTCACTCTAATATGGAAGTCTGGAAGAGAACCAGGGGTGCAGGTGAAGGTGATGAGCTATGTGGAACATCCAGCAGTATATGCCCATGACAGCTGGTCTGGAAGTTGGAAAGAAATCTGTGCTGGAGATAAAAACTTGGATTCCACGGGAGTGAACAAGCTTTCCCGGCGAATGTGTCAGAGAAGAGCAAAAGCGAAAGAAGGACGCAGGTCAGAGTTCTGACGGTCATCATTTAATAAGCAGGGAGAGGAGGCTGAACTGGCAAAGGAAAATGAGGAAGAAAAATAGGAGGAAATGATGAGTCGAGGGCCACGCAGACTAAAAAGAAGGGTGTTTGAAAGGACAGCTTCGACAACGACAACTTGTGGTGCTGGTGAGGGGAAAGATGAGGACTGCAAAGTACACCCTTTCAGTCAGGGCCGGGAAACAAGTGCTGATTTTGGAAGAGGGACTCGGTCATTCGTTATTCAATACATTTAGGTGATTACTTTGTACTGCCTCTTACTCACACAGTAATGATCGATTCAGTGCGGTACAGCCAAGAGTCAGTTGGGTATAAGGAAGCTGAATTCATCAAAATGGAGAATCCTGGAAAAAAAGTGAGTTTGGAAGGGAAGCCCAACCTAGAAGCAGAACCTAATAAACAGAAAGGGCTAGTTGTTGTTGTTATTGTTGTTGTTGTTTTTTAATAGAAAATCACCATAGCTAGTTATGTGCACTAAGTTGAATGGTGACATCGCAATATTGTAGAAGAATAGAACAAAATTCTTTATGGACTGTGTTTAAATCAGAGAAAACAGGCCAAGGTGTTCATGAACATCAATAAAGCTTTATAACAATACAATTCAATACCATTGTTTGGATTAATATTGTAATAATTACACACTTTTTACATTATGAAAATAAGTCATAAATAGTGTAAAAATAATTCTGAAGATCAACTTCTCACAAACTAGGAACCCTGAAAACAAGTTAAAAAAGCAAATAAAAACAAATTAGAAACGGAACACAAGGCAATTATCTCCAAACCGCACATCAAAAACCTCACGTCTTTTAATTCAGCAATGTCAGCTGGAGAGATAATAGTGAAATTGAAATAAGAAATCAAACAGAAAGAACTTAATCCTTCAGTTATGTACACTATTGAGAAAAACAGGTTTGTGCCATATTTACAGTGATAAGACACAACACATTCATAAAATAATCAATTACATGAGACTGGCCCACAAAACATTAAGAAAAATATGCAGTGTAATGCTTGCCAAAATATTGTTTTTTGCATTTTCCTCTTATTTTGTATTTATGTGATTTTTTGGCAATATAAAAATAGCTGCACATAGAGATGAACTTTAAAATGTAAAAAATACAAATAAAAATATAATATTTTCTAATGGAAATCAGATACATACATCTTTTTAAAATGTTATTAAGTTGCATGAAACATTTACAACAGTATAAAGAATATTCACATAAATGTCAACAACAGGTAAGACATTCTTTTGTGAATCCAATTTATTAACATTTCTGAGATATGTGAGAATATCTACTGCATTTTGAGAAATGTTGGGACTTTATCGATAAATCAAACATAACAGGTCAGGTCAGGTTGAAAAAGTCTTCCTATTCCCCAGAGGACAGTTCTGTCAATAAAGCAGCAAGGGAATCTTATGCATTAAATACATAAAAAAAATGAGAAATGCCATTAAAATGTTTCAGTCTCGGATTAACAAAACAAAATCCACCAAAAGTTTAGGTTGGAAGCTTATCTCTGCTACGGCATAAAGTAAATCTAGCCAATATGAAGTTATGTCCAAAAAGTGGGAAAAAGTAGTGATGGAAGGTCCTTACATTTAAAAATAATTTTAGCAGAATCATAATCGATCAGGTATGTTAATTCCACTAGAAATGAATGATTTTTTAATCATCAGAATCACATGTGCTTGTTCTTAATCATAATTTTTGAGAACGTAAGATTAGGTTGCTATGGACTTGACTTTTCAGAGATAGAGTTTTTTTGTTTGTTTTGGTAGAAATTAAAAAAGCTCATTTTAGGGTAATCACAATATAACTTGGTTATGAAGACATAGAGAAAAACAAGGTTTCAAATATCAATCTCCGCATATTCCTATGATCGCTTACTAGAAGATTAAAACACCACCCGCCATTCAAGCATAACCTATTTCTGGGTAAGATAATATATAGTGGCAAAAAAAAAAGGATGAAAAGCAGTATTAGCTTTTCATGGTACAATAGTAACATTAAAAAAAAACAGCCTGGAAAATTAAGCACATTTTTTAACTGATAAAAACATAAGATCCTGGACAATTTTTCCATAGGTCTTGACATGCTGATTTGACCATTTTCCAAACTAGAAGATATATGTACGCATTGTAGACAGAGGACACGTAGAGAGAACTACGGATGCATATGTTCCTACTGTCCCATCAGAACATCAGGCACAGAAAGTAAATTCAAGAACAGACTTTTTTGTTTTTGGTAGAAATCCAAGATATTCTTATGTTTTCTATAAAATCAAACAAGAAAGAAAAATCCTCCCCGACAGCTTCTCATAATGAAAATGAAAGCTAGAAGAAAAATTGGGGCATATTTGTGTATCAAGTACTCTATGAATGTGTTAGACTTCTCTAACATTGGTTTTATCAGACTTAATCAAATGAAAGAAGCTAAAAAATGAGGATGAAAGTTGATAAAGGCATATGGTACATGAATGTACACGAAATAAAAGGATCCATGATCCAAGTAAACACACGTCACCTATAGGTACACTGTTTTGTTTTACATTAGGAAAGACCGGTCATTGAACTTATTACAGCAAATTCATGACCTTTAAAAATAAAATCACACACTAACAGTTTAGGAATGCTATTAAACAGAAAAATGAAATTATCCATAGTAGAGTTGCATTGTCCATAAAGAAAAAAAAATGCATTAGCACCAACATGAATGGAAAACAATTTTAAAGCTAAAACACATACCAATTTGGCATCCTTAAAAGATGCTTATCAGAAATAGAAGTAGCTCTTGACTTATTTCCAATGTGTCTTTCATGTATTTTTTCTCACTCCTCTATTCAACAATACAAATTAAGGGTTGGAAATCTTGAAGAAAAATAGATATCTGCCAACGCATATATCAGCAGACATAAGTTATTAGTTCATTCAGCAATTATTTGAGGATTCTCTATATTGGTGACAAAATGGATGATGGAAATATTTAAGTAACCAAAAATTTGAGATTATCCATGGTGGTTAAGACCTAATAATTCCACTGAACAAAGAGGAGTGCTATCATCTCTTTGTTTTTCCCAAGGAAATAAATGTCACAGGAGTCTACAGCTTCCTTTACTCATAGAATAAAAATCAATGTTGTCAAATCAGTTTAGAGCAAAAAACCCAATATATACATAGGACAGAAGAATATTCTTAAAGGTCTATGTTCACAATTTTTTTTTTTTGTATATAAAGTGTTTCTCTTTGATGTTGAGGTATTTTGTTTTGAAGCTGTGCAAGTTTTCAATAGTGATTCATCTCAATACCTTTTTCTACCAGAGGAGTAGAAAGAAAGATAAAAAGAAATATAGCCACCAGATTTTTCTCAAGACACTGCTGTTTGTTTTCCTGAAGAGACAGTAGTTCTACCTGCTTTGGTTCATTTTTCCAAACCATGTAAGACAAATTGCTTCAGACACTGGACAATACTTTTTCCTAACCACATACAACAAGAGGTGGTAAAGGCCCTCATTGTTTTAAAAATGCCGAACTGGCTTCAAGTGTGGAATGTTACTAGAAATGTTACCAATTAGATTGATCTAATAATTTGGACATCTTTCCAATCTTGAAAAACTTATCAGAAATAAAAAGAAGGCATTTTGTATAATTGAACGTCTGGTTATATAATATGAAAGAGATCACAAGCATCTTAGGATCTTTGTCTTATAGTCATATCTTAACTGTTGTCCCCATAAGCCAGCGATGAGCTATTTTCCCCTCTGGTGGTGAAAAGTTATGAATGGAACTAGACATTTTCCCACAAAATGGCATCAAGTCAGGAGAGAAAGCATATTGTCCTATGGGCTGAAAGAGTGACTACTCCTCCTTGATGGTGTTTCCCCTAATGTAACCCTTCCACTCAGAATAAGCATTTCAAAACATATTACCAACTCTTCACTGTGCAAAGAAATGCTCAATCTAATACAATTCAGTAAGTTTTGAGCAAGTAGATGAAAAAATACTCTATGGCAACTATATTTCACAGCTTTCTGAGATATAGATTTGGTCTGTGCGTAAGACAAACATTTAGAAATATAAAAAAAGGTAAATCTCAATATGGACAAATCTTAGCTCTTAAAGAGAATGATAAGAAATAGAAATGAGTTAATACTATCAAATGTAACCAAATCTTGACGTAACTGATGATCACTATGTAAGTTACAGTCATCATATGAAAAAAGTCAAAAAGTACTCAAGAAATTGTTTAACTTTGATGCTTTACTATGACTGAACTGAAAGTGGAGCTTCTTTTATACTCTCTTCAATTATTCAGAACAAGAGAGAAGTTAGTAAAAAGTCATCTTGACTATTGCTACCAAGTTATTAGGATTTGAAGACTTTCTTTAAAAAAATTGTTCAAAACAAATGTGACAAAAACTGAAACAAATCTTTTCTTAATATTCCTGGGACTAGAAAAGAAAAGCACAAAAAATAATGAAAAATCTCTTTCTGTTTCTAGAACTTTGTAGAAAATGTTTGAAATGGGTTGGATCTCAGAGGGAAGGAGAACATCAGCTTCAACAGAGCTTGTAGGGTGAGCTCCCCTACAATTTCAGAAAAGGTTATTTCAGCCAACCTATTCTTGAGAGTGGTACCCCTTCTCTTTGGTGGGATGTGCGCATCCTTTGTCTGCAGGAACAGGGGCTGCCATTCCAAGAATCTCCTACCCAAAAGAAGTGCTATATGCCTCTGTCAGTTTCCAAAAGCACCCATATTAACACTTGTTGGAATTCAGTTTAATTTTTTCAAGTCTGTTGTTCTGGGCGCCCGCATGTGTAAACCTCTTTCCTACTTGGTCACAGGAGAGACAGCGCAGGATGCTGAACGGTACTCTTCCCTTGTCTTCACTGCCAAGGGCAGCCCAAGGAAAAATTGTGGCAGCAAGCAGCTCAACCCCTTGATGTTTCAACCAAGGTGGCCACGTGAGCGCGCAATACCGGAAGCTGGAGGTCTGCAGTTCGAACTGCAACTCCCTCAAAATACAAGACCGTGTGTGTGTGCTCTCCGCCACCTTATCTCTTTTTGGCAATAAGCCATGGTGTAACCCCCTTGAGATGACAAAAGAAATAAAAGCTCAGATGTGATCAAAGGACTCATTACGCGGCATGCTAGCATCTGAACAACAAGCAGGCTTGGCACACGTCATGCTTTTTTAGTCAGGTTCAGTGGGTGGTGTGGGCACGAATCAGTGCTAACAGTGAATGTGAGTAGGGATGCGATGATAAACTCTAAAATCAATAAAATACATTTTCATAGTTTTGAGTCCATATTTGGTCACAATTTCATGTAAACTATTTCATGGCACTTTTTGTCCATGCAATTAACAAGCCCAAGGTCAGAAAAGAGCAAGAACAATCATTCTGTATCACTGATGTATCCATTTAAATACATATCTTCACATAAGATAAAGAGATACTGATTTATATTTTTTTTGCAGGCTTCTTACTGGTTTCACATATTGCCCAATTTCAGATGTAAGTGGAGAAAAGATGGACACGTGTACTACTGCAAACAGGAAGAAGCAGCTATATGTAAACATATCTCAGATTTGTAAAATCTGCAATTCGATTTTCAACTATAAATATAAAAGTGGACCATCACATATACAACTTCATGCTCGGAAGGTTAGATTCATCACTGCAGAAAAACAAACAACAGAAAAGACGTACATAGAATTAGTGGTCTAGAATAAAAATTCCAAATTAACATTTATTTTAAGAAAACTGGTAGAACCCTGAATATAGTTTTTTTGTTTTTTAATTAATGAGCTGAACGATGTGTGTCCCAGACATTACTTTTCTAAAACTCCAGGGTGTTATTAAAATTTCCATCCTGGGTTCAACCCACATTTTTCTCTTGCCACTGAGAAGTTTGCGGTGTTTTTCTCAGTAATGATTCTGGGAAAGCAGAAAATTAGGATTTTATCACATATGGGCCATAATTTAGATACATGTTCTGAACTTATATGATCTTCTCCAAACATTAAAAGCCACTGGGGAAGAGGCTGAGGAGTCTGCCCTTGGTGGCACCGTTTACTTCACCCAACTGACTATACTACTACTCTCCTTCGGCTCTTGTTTCCTCTTTCCTTTTGTTAGTTCTGTCCTGCTGTGGATGGTGTGCACTGCGGTAAACCTGCCTGCTCTCAGGTCTTCAAGCTGTACTGCAGGTTCCACGGTGACCTAAGGCACCCTAAATCTCTGGGTGCTCCTTTTGGACCGCCATAATTGTTAAGGTTTTCCTAGAACTAAAGTCTCAGAGAACTGAGGGACCATGGTCTTTGAGATATAAACTTATGGAGCAGATCTCGGGGACCTTGACTTTGACTCAAAAAACAAATAAAACAAAGCAAACCCAATGAGAAAAGTAGAATGCCCAGTTCATTAATTAAAAACATTTGTTTTTCTCTCTCCAAGAAAAATAGACGCTATAGTAGATGGGATTAAGAGGCCAGATACTTGTGATCTTTGAAGATGGCGTTCACTCAATGTTTCTGCATGTCGCCAACACCAGAGAATGTGCCTATGGAAGTATTCTTTTCCCTCAACCCTCACTTAGCTCAAAATTCAAACAGATGTATTTTTTTGAGTACCAGTGTTTTGTAAAAAATCTACAGAATTTTAAATATTCTCTCTTTTTTCTTCTTCTTCCAGATTTTAAAACCTAACTTAAAAAAATCTGTCACCTTACTTTAGGAAGGTTTTGCTGCAAACCTGTCATTCCTACCTCACAAAATAAAGTTTAGTGAAACATTAAAAAATATGAATAAATAAGTAAAGGAATCTGATGGATAAAAAATATGAAGCCTATAGGTATTTTTCCTGTTACATAGTTTTTAATCTCTGGATGAGGATGGATAACTTTAATAGCCTGAAAGTACTTTCTTTTTTCTTTTTATTTAAGATTTTATTTATTTATTTGAGAGAGAAAGAGTGAGAGAGAGAGGGCACGAGAGCAGGGTGAGGGGCAGAGGGAGAAGCAGATTCCCCACTGAGCAGGGAGCCCGACTCGGGGCTCAATTCCAGGACCCTTGGGATCACGACCTGAGCTGAAGGCAGACTGCTTAACTGACTGAGCCACCCAGGCGCCCCCTGAAAGTACTTTCTTAACATAAATTCTGCCATTTATTCACTGTATGAATTACACTGTGAACTGGTACATCATTATTCTTCAACATTTAGAAAACAGAACTATATCTAGAAAGAAAAGCCATTTAAACAAACATCAAACCATTTTGCGTGAAAAAAATTAGTATTGAGGGTAGCATGACCCCTTCAGGAGACTTGCTCATTAATCACAGTAATTCACGTTGCTACCACACTCTGAATTTTCAAACATTCACCACCGTGCTCTAGAGGCTAATAACCATGTGTTTAACAGGGTAGTCCATGTAAAACAGGACTAACTCAACGTAATCTACTAGTCTTCTTTAAAAAATATCGCTTAAAAAATAATTTGAGATAGCTAAGTTGACCACATAAGAGATTTTTGAACATTTTATTTTTCTAATTGTTTCTTCTTCTTCCTCCTCCTCCTCCTACCCTTCTTCTTTCTTTCTTTTTTTTTTTTGGAGTGAGATGGTGTCGGACGAGGTTGATCGCCATCATGTGCATTTGTGGGTGCTGGAGAGCGCGGTAAGCAGTACTGAAGTGCTCGTATTAAGTTCTTCATAGAAGAAGTTAGAGGGCGCGTGGCTGAGTCACTTAAGCATCTGACTCTTGATTTCAGCTCAGGTCATGACCTCAGGGTCATGATCTCAGGGTCGTGAGATTGAGCCCCACGTCAGGCTCTGCGCTGGACATGGAGCCTGCCTGAGATTCTTTCTCTTCCTCTCCCCCTGCCCCTCCCCTTCTTCCCCCCCCACACTCACTCTCTCTTTCTAAAAAAAAAAAAAAAAATAGTTGTTAGATTTAAGAAGTCCTTAATCCTATGTAGAATATAGTGTCTATTCTGTGGAAGAATGAGTCCTTAAAAGGGAAATTTCTGACTTTCTAATACTATTCGGATTACTAGTAGGTTTGGCCATTTCATGAACCAAAAAGACGAGTCCTTTGCTTAGTGACATGATTACTATGCCCTCACAAAAAGGAAAAGATTTAGAGGAAGCCGGTAATGATGTAAACTGAAGGTCTGAGTTCTGTCAGAAGGCTGGATAGAGTAAGCCTTTCAACATCTCCCTCTATGTAAAGTGTACCTAGGACTGTATTAAAAAATCATTACAGTATTAGATTACAGGTCAATGGTTAAAGAGTAAATGGTAATTCTAGCTCAGGATGCTATTCAAGATTCTGAGAACAGGGGTTCTGATGGTGAAAGGATACGTTCCTCAGGTGAAGAATATGATGAGAGGCCCACCTTCCTGAGAACCCCCTGACCCCAGCTGTGATTGAGCTAATTCTCTGACAGACCGAAAGTGAGTTTGGGGAGCTGCTAAGTAGATGCGTCTCCTGACAGAGGAGGTTTTCTTTCCCTGGCCGAGTGGGGGGATGCGGTGAAGCGGGAGAGTGAGCTACACAGGATCTCCTCACCAACAGAGCTGAGGAGATGAGACACACCGAGGAGAGTCAAGTTTCCCTTCATCTCTCTGCAACCCTAGACTTCAGTATAGTTTTGCCAATGAGGCATGCCTGTCAAAAGTTACTCAACAAGCCACAAGGTGTTAGAGAAAAAAACGTCAAAATGATCAAAGCAGCATGATACTTCCCCCTAGCTCATTTTTCCATCGGTGGAATTCCTTTATCTGTCAGTAGCATATATACGGTTCTTTATAATTAAGTTCACACCGCTATTGTGTACAGGGTCGGTATTCTTGGACTAGGACAGCGCCTACAGACCTCCTCCCTGCTTCAAGTCCTGCCATTGCTTTCCGCCGCCCACTTCTCCTTCTATCTGGGTACAGGCTCGTGCCCTTGGAAGCCACTTAAACTCTCTGAACTTCAGTTTCTTCATCAGCATCACTGAAGGTAATATACCCTCTAGGGTTATTGTGAGGCTTAAGTAAAATGCCATCCCCCGATGAAAGGGCTCCTCATACAGCCTTTGTACAGAGAAGGTTCTCTATAAAGTTCCCTTCCATACTGAATATATACATAGTGCCCATGGGTAGCCATACGAAGAGACGAGAATAAATGGATATCTTAAAAAACACCAACTTAAACAGTTTCTCCTAGATAAATCATCACTGAAGAAAAAAAAAATCATGCTTACACTTTCTGCTTTCTCAGCTTTATGTTTAATACTGGCAGGGTTCTACCATGTATTTGCATGTTTGCCTACGTAATTGATCATAAATAGAAAAAGAACACAATTAAGAATAGTTTTAAATAGTAGGAGGATAAGGAGTTTATTGATGTAAGCAGACCGTTGTCAAGATGCACTGCCCCTTTCCATTCCACAGGAAGGATTAGATAGGGAAGGTTTCCAAGTTACAATGTTTGTTAAGAACGGTTTTCACTCATCAGTTTAGAAGGAAATCAGCAGTAAACATATTAATCAAAAGATATTCTGGAGACAGAATCTTTTGCTTTTTAATGCCCAAACAACTTTCAAGAATGTCAAATTCAAAAGGTCTATTCTAAATGGAAAAAAACTCAGCCAGGGAAGAGATGGGGGGGTGCGTCTTTTGGAGATAATTCTGTAAAGCCTACCTTTTGCCAACAGCCAGGCATGGGTAATCCATCTGGCCCCTGTTTTAAAGAGAAGAGTAAGAATTCCTCAGGCTCCACAGAAGTGAACGTACTTCACAATTCACATGCTCAGTGCCTGTAGTCATAGGCATTTTTTTCCTAACTACCAACTCCCAACAGAATACCCAACGTTAGTTAAAAGGAAGAAAATTCAAATGCTTTCTAGAGTGATGGCACATTTTGAAAATACATATAGAAAAAATTATGCCTAATTTAGAAAAAGTAATTTACAAAGGACAGGGGCCTACTCAGTTCTACCTTTAGACAATAAATCTGTACTATTCCTCTTAATTGCATTAAAACACATTTCACAATTATCTTTATTAAATAAACAAAAACAACTTCTCTTCCTGGTCCCTGTGATCTATGGTTGAATGCATGATAATGATGAATAATCAATGATGAACCATTTCTATCTGAAGTTTTTTAGCTCTTCACATGCCAGTCTCTTTTATTTTTCCATACTAAAAGCCAATATAGTAGAACGCATTCAATTAATTGAATTAAAAGACAGGCAGCCCATCTATGTCTTTATAGTAAGATGTTATCTATAGCATTCATCAATTTTTTAATTAAAAAGTCTTTAGAAGCCCATTAACCAATTCTGAATCAACAAGAGATTCCTAAACATCGCACAATTTACTTTCATTTAAAGTGCAAGCACTCTTCAGATACAAATGATAGAAATAAGGCGGGGAGAGTCGATATATTATGAGGCATGCTCGTGTTTTCCCCTAACAAAGTGATTGTAAGATATTACTTATTATTAACAAACAAATAAACTAAAAGACTAGGCACTCATATTGAGATTTTTAATTGTAATTATTTACCAAATACATTTTTCCTATAAATTTAATCTCTTAAAAGGCTTAAGAAATATAACTTTATCTTTAAAGGATCATGCTTAGCATTGAAAAATAATATAAGAACATGCAGACCAAGAATAACCATCAGTAAGTATAAAACAACCCTAAAAAGTGTTCTTTGATACCTCAGAAAATATGAATAGACGTTCTTTTTAAATGTAAAAAAACCGACTTTGAAATAGCTTTCTATCTGGGAAAAACTTGGTAATGCCAGATTGGTACAAGGAGAGGATCACCCAGTAGAATTTTAGATTTTAGTATCAGAGGATTTTGAGTTCATGCCAATGGGGATAGGGGAGCTCTGTCTACTTTAGGAAAGTGAGTTTCAAAAGGAGAGACCATTAAATTGAAAAGGTTATGTGACAAAGAGGAGGGTTGGGCTGCAGACTATTACCATCTCTAGAAGCTCAGAGAAGTTTGGTTTCCTTCCCTATGGTCTCTTAACAGCATTCCCTTGAACGGTTAACTCTTGACCACAGATGCTTAACTCTGTGGGTCTGGCCTTATTTACGGCCTGACAGAAATGTAGTGGAAGAGGCAAAAATGCCTTTATTTCTTTCAGAAAAAGGGGGGAAAAAGAGCTAAATTTAGGGATAGAACCCGAAGTTATGGCCTAGCAGTTCCTTCGCGTAGAAGATGTTTATGTCATTTGAATGTGCTCTCCATATTTATCGAATAGGTTAATATTCCCCCAGAACACAGACACGGCAGTGGGGTCAGTTGTGAGGACAATGTCAGGAGGTTAATTTGGAAGGGCGTGCTTGCTCTCTTCACGCTGCAGAGATGCCGAAGGAGCCGTTCATGCACATGCATGTAGCGTGTTTATCATGTAAAGCTTGTTCCAGAAGTACCACTTTACACTGATAGAGATGAATATGTAATAAACAAAGGAATTGCATGCAGGGTGGTAGGAAAGAGAAATACTGTACCAATTGGCAAGGGGCATCCAGCCCATCCAGGCCAGGCTGGCCTGGCTCCCCTTTTTCCCCCTTAACGCCACGGAATCCCTGTTTGTAAAGATTAACTCATAATGTTACTAACACAAGAAATCACTTAAGCACACATTCTGCTAAAGAAATAACTACAATACCAAAAGGCTGGGAGAGGAGCAACTCTGAAGGACAAAGTAACATCCACTGAAGTTGGATAAAATAAGAGCTCAACCTTTCCCTGTAATCAGGGCTTCTCTCGGAACCGTAACTTTCTCTTTTGAATGGTGTGGAATAGCACTAAGTCCTTTTCAGATGCTACAGTCACGTGCCAGTTGTTAAGAAACCAGGCAGAGCTGGTGGCCAGAGAGGAGGCATGGAATATACCGGGAGAGCCCGTGAAAGATGTGTGTGGTTCTTCGAAGTCTCTGTTAAACAACCCCAATCGGAACCCCTGCTGTTACGGGTCCCTCCAGCTTGCTCTTCTCCCAGTTTATTCCTTCACGCATGATATCTGGAGACAGAGTTCCATGAGTCAGACATACCAACGGGCAAGGTGCATCTAATCCAGGAGCACCCTGTTCTCCTTTCTCCCCTTTAGGCCCCTTTTTGCCTTTCTTTCCCTTTTCCCCCTGTGGATATAAGGGTTTAAATAAAAGACAGGTTTTATTTGGGGGGCGAAACAATGGCGAGTCAAAAGATGGTTTAGCCAATAAATGTCTGGAAGGGCATTTACCACTGTTTTCTTGTTTAGGTAAGGCATGATATTATAAAAGATAACTTATACTTTCAGAGTGACAATGGATTCTGGGCAGTGCTAGGTGGGATTTTACTTAAGATACTCAACAAGATGAAAGAAGGAGATTTAAAAAGCCAACACATCGAGTGCTGACTTAGACCCAGCACCATAGTTTTGGTGAATGAGGTGTTTCCGCTGCAGATCTGGTGAGGATGACGGATCCCAAGTGTATGGGAGCCAGCCAGCGGCGGGTCAAATTCAGAGGAATAATGAATACTTTACCCAATTTTCAATACCTTGTCAGCTTACTTTTTTTGTAATCCTGTAACAGATGAAAGCTACACTGAGCCGGACGAAAAGGACAGAATATTAACAGCTTCTTTCTTTTGGAAATGTATCCAATTTTATGACATTATTTTTAGTAGCTCTATTTAAAAAATATTCAGTATATTAAAATATGCTTCTTTTTTTAACTTTTTTTAGGAAACTAAAAGCAAATGTTTTCTTTACTATATCAGGTAAACAAATTTTAAAAGTGCTAATACTTCTCAGCAATGCCAACTGGAGAAACGGACTTATTTATAAATCCAGGGATGTTCTTTAATTCACTCTTACAGATCTCATGCCAGGTGTTCACAATGGTAAATGGGTTTCCAGCTTACTCACAATGAAACAAAAGCCAAAAAATTAAAAATTCTGTTCAAGAGAGGAAAAGCAGTTTGGACTCAGTTGAGCTAATACTAAAAATGAGGTAGGCAGGATAATTACATAGTGGGAATGTAGCCACGGAAATTAGTATTTAGGAATCAAGGTAGAGGTTGTGGAAATCTGCATGGATCATGGGAATGGAGGAATTACGGAAAGGAGGCAAAAGGAGGAGAAGGAAGGAAAGCACCTCAGCTGTTTCTCATTAACATAAATATCTGCATATTTATAGACAAGAAGTTGGTGCTGTACAGAATACAAAATACGGTGCAATACATATTTAAATTAGTGTATTCACTCTGCACTCAGGAAGGCAGTTACAATAAAAGTGAATAATTTCAGAGGTGAAACAACATGAATATTCAAAGACATATACATAAGATATATACGAGATAAGCATTCAAATTAACGCATTCATTCTGACTGTGTGAGTGAAAGCTCTTCATTTGTCTCCTGTGTGCCAAAAACATTGCATCAGAAGGCTCAGAATCAAGGCTCTTGGGTTTCTTGAATACCGGGGAAAGAGAGAAATTCTGTGTGGTTTAGTTAATCATGACCAAAGACGAAGACCTGAGAATCCAGGGTGAAATGAGAGCAGGTGTGACAGGAAGTAAGATGGGAGGAGCGGTCAGGACTAAATTGCTCACTCATGCAAGATCGGTCAACATCCTCAGCAAATAACTTCAATGCCATGATGTAAAATTGATTTAAACTTGTTTGGGTGAGCTCTTCCCTCCCAGGAGGCAATGGGCTCTTCTTCACATAGGTGAGACAGGTGTGTTGGGTATTAATTAATTTAGAATTCAATTCATTATTTGGTAAATCAACTGAAATGAATCACTCCACAGAAAAGTGCTGTTATATAAATGTTGACTCTAACAGGCCATAGGAATCATTGTTCAGTAATATGTTAGCGGACCTCAAGCTTTATGGAAAACAGACACTACTATACAAAGAATAATGAATCGGCGTTATTATGAACCGACACAGTTTTGTAACAGTTAGTGATTCCCTATGCAACACAAAACCATCTGCCCTTGTGTGTATGAGCACATGAGGGCTCTTGCTAATTTTTATCTCCCCTGTTAAAGAATGATATATATAAAGTATTCACATTTGGATCTAATTTTCCTAAATATAAAACTTCTAATCATGGAATCTGAAATATGGAAATATTTTTGCATGAGTCATTAACATTATTCTGAGGATTAAATTTATAGCTTCGTGTTTTCATAAGTTACCATACTGGTAATTTCTTCTTTGTTTGAAACAAGATCATTAAAATGAGTATCCCCATAACGGTGACATACTTCTGAGTGAATAAGATTTTAGACTCATACAACCCATTAAGTAAGTATAAAATAATGTCTATAATCTTCAAAGCACCTCCACCTTGGGCTAAAACCTTGCATGTACAATTTATCTCAAATCAACACATGTATATTTTATAGTTAGCATTTATACTTTGGAATGAACTGTTTTTTATGTTTCAGTTTCTTTGTGAAATGAGGACATATAGTAAGTGTTCATAAAATGTGATGATAATGACGATGGTGCTTTTACATTACTGACAGGAGCTCCCCTACCAGCGGGAAGCCAGGTGATGTCTAAAGCCTAAGGAACACACAGCAGGCTTAATACCCTTCTTTCTTTGACAATTCTAATTTGGCCTTGCTTTTCAACAGCAATCAACTTCACTGTTACAGGGAATTTATAGGGTTTTGAAAACTGTGTTGTTAAGTACAGCAGGACATAAATTAATCTGAGAAACGGAATTGGTTTAAATTTGAAGTGGGAAGGTACAATTTCAGCCACTTTTACTTCTTTTGCTGTGTTCAGTGTAAAAGATTATTGTTCAAGGATCCAAGCAAAGGAAGAAATGATTTCAAAACTCCGTAATCCAAATTTTGCTTTCAGACATAAAACCAATTTGCCCGATATTGGCCACTATATACCCTGGGGCGGGTGGTCGCAAGATAGGACCTAAACACCAACCTCATAAAATACAGGAATATCTTCATTTAAAAATATCTCCAGCACCTGAAAGTGGCAAGTCCTAGTCCCTGAAAAACTCACTGGGGTTTATCAGTCACACTGCTTGCCCTGCATTTTCCAATCAAATAATCAGAATACGGGACACATCTTCTATCTCTCTACTGGGAATGTTGTGCATAAAACTGAGATGCTGGCTTTACAGGGTTGGATGAGCTCTGCCACAAGACCCTTGCAGATTTGTGCTATTTAATTTTACTTTAATGTAATAATGCCTTTTCATTTCACTTTCTAAGAATCCCTGGACATTACATCTTTCAACAAATTGGTGTCAGGTAAGCCTGGCTATCAGGCATTACAATTCCTTTCTTCTATGCTAGACTGTGCCTTTATTTCTAGCCCTGTAGCCTTCTTCATTCCTCTGCGAAGACCTGGTTTTTTTAGATCAGGCATTGGTGTGTTTTTGGAGCACAGGATGGAGAAAAATTAGATATATGAAAGAATCGCCTAGGTTGAACAGCAAAGCACACGGCATGAGAAAAATCAAACAGGCACATGCTGGAATGGAGAGGTCACCTTTTCTCCCTTTTCTCCTACATCACCCTTCTCGCCTCGTGGACCAGGGAAGCCCTGGAGGATAAAAAGCAAACCAAAAAGATCTATTGATGTAACTGTGGCCAAATCACATTTTAAAAAATGTAAGATTCCGTGCTCCTGAGTGCAAATATGAAGAAAAATGGCATGACCAAGATTCTCAAAACCTAGATAGTTCAAGTAGCACTTAGTGGTAATAATTGTTTAACAATTCAATTATCTAATGAAACACATTTCTTGCTTTTTCTCCTAAGATATATATAGTGGAAAGTATATCAGGATCCTAGTTTGAATCCTAGCAAGGACACTGGCTTGGGCGGCCTTGAGCAAATCACTTACCTCACAGCATTTTAAGCTTGCAAATAATAGGTGCTCAATAAAAAGTCAACTATTATTACTTTTGCTATTATTATTCTTCAAATAATAAGGCTGCTATTACAGTCACAAAAGAGAGATCATTTCAAGAGGCATTTACTTTTGCCATTCTCTATTTTTATAGAATTATGTTATTATAAAACATATAGATACTTTATGCTAAAAGGAAAAAATATTGCATAACAGCTTTGAGAATAAACATAGTATACCGTTTCCGAAGGTTGGCACGTGAAACATATTTCAATTTTATGCATATTTTTAAATAAGTGGTTCAACTACTGCTGTCCAGGGTGTCCCTAATTTGGGGAAGCATTTTGAAGTGCCATTATCAACTGTTAGTTATTAACTTTATACTAATTATGTGTTTTGTTTTGTTTTTTTCTGTTTATCTCATGCAGACACTAGTGGTGTGTTTTATATTGCGGTCTACACACACAGCAATATATGCCGTATGCATAACTATGTGCACGGAAAAAAAAGTATTCTTGCTGTTATTGATGATGGAGACCATCAGCATCTATCATCATAGGAAGACGTTCACTGTACATGTATTACTTACATCAAGACCAGGCTCTCCATCTTTCCCCTGCCAAAGAACCATAGTAGCTACGTTAGTGTTCCTACGTTTCATGAATAGGTTATTGTTATTGTCTTATTTAAGGCTGCCTGGACATGCAACACTAGTGTTAGAACTACTTCAGAAATCTGAAAGAGTCTTTATTAATTAGTAATGCAAATTTCTTTCACCAAATCAAGTGAAGTGACCGTTGATGCTGCAGTTAAGAGTCATGAAAAATTTTGTATTATAGATTAGTTTACATAGTCTGATATTTTGTTGAAGTTTAATGCGTGGCATCCAATTGTTCAATCCAGGAATAAGTTGAAAGCATAAATACCATTTAGTTGGTTTAAAAACATACCAGCACTAATGAACTATGCAAATCAGTACTGCTTCAACTTGATAACTTAGCACTTGGCTCATAAATGAGTAAAGAATGTGAAAACTGTTTATTGTTAAGTATAGTTTTCACTTGGCTGACTATTGAGGGTGTGAAGGTCACAACTGAAAAGCTGTTTTTAAGTAAGCTTTGTCAATAAATGATCCCCAGATACAAAGGAATCACCAGACTGTTGTGGAAGGATTGATAAATTCACCCCATGGTGTAGATTATCCGGGCCGTAATCGTATTGTGTCACACAACAGATCCATCCAAGTTACTGGGACGTTGCTTTAATTTCGACAATTAGATTTTGAAATTTATTTCAAAATCAGCATCTCTTTCAGCCAGCATGAATCCTGGCTTAAGTTTATTATTTTCGTTCACAAAAGCTGTAAGGTATAAAGCATGTGGTCGGTATATAGGGGTTAAAAACCTTGATACACTACATGTTTCTCTTGTAATCCTACCCGATCGGATCTCTTATAATTATCCCAAAGACAATGTTCCGAAGCACGCCTACAGCCTCAATTTGAAGACTGTATAACTGAGAATTTTCAGAAGACAGACCACTATCAACATTCTATGTTAAGATGTCTCGTCACTGCAGTGTGTTAGAAAGGTCAGAAACATCAAAGTCATTGTAAGCATCCTTTTGAGAAATCACTTTTATTAGCAAGATTAGTTTTAGTAAGTAACCTATGAGAACACTTCCACACCCGCTTTTACCAGTGACCTTCCCAGAAGTGTCCATTCTGGGTGTCTAGTCAGATGGCGCAGGGAGGGTGTTTTCTGACAGTGGGAATCCTGCTTTCAGGGTAGTTCTGTTCATCTTGTGGACAGTCTCTGATCCTCTCAAACTCATGAAGTGTGTGTATGTGTGTGTGTGTGTCTGTATGTGAGTGGGAGAATAGGTGTGACTATGACCCATGAAGGACATGGTAACACTGGTGTTGTTGAGTATTAGTGGATAGTTCTTTGCTACTCTAACGTGATTAGTCTGTCCTACCAGGGAGGGGTTAACCGTGCCGGCGTCAGGCCATCTACGCATGCTGATGGTGGAGACAAAAGACACAACTCACAGGCAGACCATAGGGTCCTCTGGGTCCAGGCTCTCCCATAGCTCCTTTTTCACCCTAAAATGAAAGCCATAAAGTTCAATTCACATACAAATGCCTATATTCACACACTTTTCCGAATGGCCTGTGTATAAAGCCTCCAGGTGAGGTGCCATTCTATCAAGATTCCAATGATGCAGGCTCTTCTGGGGTCTCTGTCAGTGAAAAGGTGAAAGAAACCCACATTTGCATATTTTACTAAATTACCTCTGAAAGAAGGGCAGTAAGTAAGAGTGCTGCAGCCCAGTTGTGCAAAGGACTTGCCTATTCTCGGGTGCTGTACTTGGGTTTCTTTGGCATCCATGTGAAACATTTACTTGTTACTCGTCATTTTAAGTTACTACATTTTTAAAATATAGGGATAAAATGTCTTTTTTTTCCTATCAAATGTCTCTTGTTTGGCAGCCTCTTCCTTGGCTGCCCTGGCCCTTTACAGAGGTGTATTTTACTTTATGGCCGCCCACAGCAGGAGACACCGGCCAGTTTTAGTCTCTGTGGAGCTCCTCACTGAAATATGCACACTGGGTGCCAGGGCCTCTAGTTGGTTCCCTCCTGCATCCTCACGGATCCTAGTAGTGTCTGGTGCGTGAGGAAATACTTGTTGAATGAATCAAGTCAAGTCAGTACAATCCTGTACATGTTTTGTTTCCTTTCTGAAAAAAAGAGTTTAAAAACTTTAATGCCTTCTTCGAAATGCCTGAAAAGGTGGGTATATATTCCCTTCATCACCTGCTCTCCATGTGCCTATTTAAATAGAATATCTTGCCCCAGCTATAACAGTATATGTGATAATGATAATCTTGAAGACTTATTAAAGAATAATGTGAGATTGGAGGTGAGATTAGAGGTCGTCCCATGAACACGAAATAATTATAATAAAGAAATGTTCTGCATTTCAAGTAGTGTTTTCTTCAGCTGCTATCTCTAAAATTAGTGTTTATCAGGATTTAGCAGGGAAACTTCAGGAGTAATGATGATATTTATATCAGGGGCCAGGAAGAAAATGTTACCTTCCCTTATCACACCCTTAAAGTTTAAAGGTTAGCAAACCTTTTTCATGGCTAAAATGCGAACTTCTGCTGGTAGCTGTGTGTGCTGATGTAATCAGTATTATGCTCTGTGTCTCCGTACTCCTGATTCCCGTGTGAGCAAACTTCAAGTCACTACTCACATTCTTCTTTCTAAACATAGGGGTTGGTGGAACTAATTAGCACTGTCACCTAGAGGCACATATCGTGTAAAGAGAGTACTGAAAATAAATACAATAAAAGCTTGTTGAACTTCTACCCATTACTTTATGTTTATTACCGGGACATCAGCAATCCCATTCAGTAAGGTGGCCAGCCTTTGAAATGAAACAGATTTAAATTTGAATTCCAGTTTGGTACTTACTGACTGTGTGGTCTTAGGTAACTTTCTGAACCTTTCTATGCCTGAGTTTCATTGGCTGTTAAATAAGAATAATACATATTCTTCAAGAATTTTTCAGAAGATTAAATGTGATTATAAAACATGAAATATGTCACCAAATAATATGTCCCATAAATAGTAGCTACCGTCATTAATATACAATTAGAGGTCTTGTTTTTAATGGAAAGAGTTTGGCAACCCATTCAAATTAAATTTCTTTCAGTTTGATCTGGCAGTGTGATTTATGATGTTTTAAAGATTTCATTTATTTATTTTAGAGAGAGAGTGAACAGAGGGAGAGGAAGAGGGAAAGAATCTCAAGAAGATTCCATGCTGAGCACAGAGACTGACGTGGGGCTCGATGGACCTGAGCTGAAACCCAGAGTCCGATGTTCATCCACCTGAGCCACCTCGGCGCCCCATTAATGATTTTTTTAAATGGTGGTGGTGGTGGTGGTGATGGTGTACGTGTGTTCATGTGCGGGGGAGGGCTGGTGAGGTGGGGGTTTAAAAGGAAAGGTCACGTGACCTGGAGTGTGTCCGCAGATTTTTTTGATAGACCTGTTCCCTTCTCTCTCCTCTGAGTACTTTCAGCTTTATTGTGTTTTTAAAATGAATATACCATGGCTTGTTTGAATTAAGCTGCCAGTAAAACGTTTGTCTGTGGAACTCCTCTTACAGAATTGCTCACCGCAAATACTTGCATTAAGGTCCTGACAATTGCATTTCACTGGGCAGTGAATGCTTCAGGAGTGGACATAGGCCCCAATTCTGGCCGATGGGGAGGGTTTGCTCACTGCTAAGGAAGAGACACAGGAGGAGATGATGTCTGTTGGTTGTCTGCGGATGCCTCACTGGAGGTGAGGTGTGTAGGGACTGTGACCAGCTTGCCTGTGAGCAGAAGACCAAGCCAGCGTGTGGAAAGGGCACAGAAGCAGAGCCAAGAGTCCTTCCTTTGAATATTTTGTTATGTAAAACACTGAATTTCTCTATTGTTTAGGCCATTTTGAGTTGGGATTCTGTCACTTAGAGTCAAAAGCATCCTAATGGTCCCAGCTTGAAAACTTTTAATTTGAATATGTAATATGAAATGAAATAGGGATTTGAATTCCTCTCCTGGATTAAATAATTCCTGAAAAACTTTTGAACCTCTCAGATTTAACACTCTTCACGGAGTTCCTAAGCAGTTACAAGGCCGGATGAAGAAATCAGCTCTAGGCATCAGGACCCATCAGGTCCTTGAAGGGCTCACGTGTCACTCATGCATTTAACATTTCTTAATGACATTGTCTGTGGAATGCCTGGTTTCTTTTAGGCCCATCTCATTTCTTTCAGGCTCTTTAATTTGCATATCTACACTGAGGAATTCTTCTCCAGTGGATTCCTGACTCCTTCCTCTTTAAAACTGGAAACTTCTCCAGGAGAGTCCAGATGGCACCTCAGTCAATTAACTTTGAGAATCGCACTCCAGTTTGGCACTTGGGGTGAGGGGTACGTGGAGAGCACTGATATATGATCCGGTTAAGATAGTTAACGTGCTGAGTAAATACAAGTGTAACACTTTACACTGCACACCATTTGACTTAAACTATGTCTTCAAAAATTCTTAGTGATTTCATTTGCTCTCCTGGTTAATTCTGCCCCAGCGCGGAGACCTGATACTCTTGTGACACTGTGGAGCTATCGGAAGTAGCAGCTGATTTACCAAACGGTAAACCCTCTTGAGCCCCAAGGGCATCCTGCCAAAAGACGACTTGAGATTTGCTGCTCCATTTTTAGTACATGGGCTGGGTTTCTTGATACAATGCTTGAGTGCGTCAGCGGCATGAGGCTTTTCGCTTTTAAATATTTTTAATTAAGATGATCTTCATAAGTCAGTTTGATTTTAGAATTAAGACAACTGCAGATTCAGATGATTTATTCCTTTAGGATTCACCTCTTTCTAGAAGCATTCTTGGATAAGCCAGACTTCCTCATCATTGTACGTACAGTCTGTACTCTTTGTACTCACTTTGGCCTCATTATCTGGCTATTTCTTGCTGATATTTTTCCCCCTCTGCAATTAGGTGTAAATTCTGCTAGGTCACAGAAAATAGCTGCTTCCTTTACGGTATTGAGTAAATATATGTAGTGTATTAGTCAAAGGTTATAGGATCACGAACCAATTATAATGCCATTATTCAATTCATGGCAGCAAATTAGCAAAATAGACTACACAAATGGGAGGAGAGTGCTTCCATTTCACACTAGGAATACACTGTGTTTTATAGATCATAAAATGTAATGAATATTTACTGAATGAATGCATTTTATAGAACACAGAATTATGGAATTGGGATGGATGCCAAAGAAATCACTCTGTGGCCCTCTATTTTTAAAGCAAATTACCCCAGACTGAAGAAACCTTATCTAGTTTTAAAAGACCGCAGCTTGCACAATGAATCATCCCAACATTTTGAAGCCCTTACTCTTAGGATACTTTCTTTACAGCCTCTCCTGGATGTTGGGGAAATTGATGACACAATTCTGCTCAGACACAGAAAAACTTCCAAGTTTCCCAAAGTGAAGAAAAGAAAAAGTGGGAGAAAAACAGAGAACGAGGGGAGAAAAGTTCCAGACAGACGACCAGCTGCCGAGGCTGCAATACATTTTTTGGTGTCAGATATTTATCTTCCGCTCTGAAGGTCTTTTTTCTTTTCTTCTTCTTTTTTTTTTTTTTCCTCCCAAGGATATGGAAACAGGGCCCAGCAATAGGGAGGTTAGTGGAAGGTTTTTTTTCTATAGTGCACTGAAATTGTTTCCTTATGGCTAAAGAAAGGCGGCCTATTCTTTTGCTAAAAAAAATAAATAAATAAAGGAGCATGTGTAACTGTGTGGAGAAGAATACTTAGGTTTGGTAATTTCCTTTAAAAAAAAAGTTATAACTTACTCTGAAGGAATACAGTAGCTTTATATAAAAGATTATCAACCAGAATACATAGTCCTGGATATTTTAGCCCCATGGACTTCAACTTTCTGGATTGAGGCCCAGTGAAAATATCTTCCTTATGGGTTGAGAAGGAATGGTCTGAACTATTTATTTTAGCTATTTAGAGGTATGCATGATTTTTTATTAAGGCAGCCACATTCTATTTTAATACTTGGTTGTTCTCCCCAGTGTGATAACTCTGATTAGGACCTAAGATGGCATATTTTCATTTAACATTTTAGATGGTCCTTTATTTCTTCCAGGAAATGAACAGTTCAGTTCAACTAAAACAGAAAAGCCACACTGTGTTGTCTTTAGGTCACAGCTCAATAACCTTAGAAACAACTTACTCTTTCTCCTTTGGGACCTGCGGGGCCATGGGGTCCCATAGGGCCATCTGTACCCTGAAAAAAAAGATAAAAATAATTTGAGACATAGCCCAAGGGCCATAAGAAAAGCAGTTATAACTTATCCTGGACTTTTCCCGGGTGAATGATGCCTTCGACTTAGAGTGTCAGTAAGACGACTCATCTCCTTCCAAAGACCTTTATACTTGATTCTTTCAGGCCAGCGGTTTTCAAGAAACTCACGCAAAAAGGATGAGTTACATAAGTGCATATTTCAACGAAGGGCACACAGGAAAAGCTGGAAGTCATATGTAATTATATACCTCCTCCCTGACTTCACAGAACATCTTCAGGAGAGAAATGGAGTTGTTTCCCTTCATCTCACTTCTCCAAGGCCATTCCCCACCCACTTTCACGCCCAAGCTCCTGGGCCACGACGCCTTGTTTTCAGCTGGTTAAGAGGCTTCAACAGTTACACAAGTGGAAAAGAACATGAAATAAACGAGAACAGTGTTGAACTGTGCAAACCAAACTTCCTTGGCTCTGCGGGGAGTAGCAGGGGGCTTAGAGGGAAGGAATTATTCTCAGAGGCTCTGCTGCGGCTTACAGGGCACAACCCGGCAGCGGCTGATTTAATGGCGTAATTGCCCTCTGGCCTGCAGGTTCAGGATTAGGATTTCTGTCTCAGACTGAATGGATATGGGAACACTAGGTCCAGTGAAAATAATGACTGCCTGAAGCAGGTTTTTAGAATTGAAGAGCTTGGAATTTCTTTTTGATTCTTAAACATGTAGCAAGGACTTCAAGTAATTTGCTCATTTTCAGGAAGACTGCGCTTATTTGCAAAGACTGTCCTAATATTTGCAAACGTAGGAACTATTCTGGCACAGGTTTTTAACATCGTCTTCCTATTTACGTTCTGCGGTTCTTGTTTCTTCTATCAGAGCTCTGCGCCGTGAAATCATTGAGGGCTTCAACTCATTCTGATGTTGGTGAATTCTCGGCACCTTATCTGATCTTTCTCTTACTGCCTGAACTCGAAGTTCATCTTCAGAAGACTTCTAGATACTGATTATCTGTAGCTGACATTTAAGAGATGGGGTTGTTAAGAACCAAAGAAAAGAGACAAAATGACAGAAGACAGACAGGTCATTTCCATGGACAGAGATTTAAAAGTTAGTGTCAAGGAAGAAGTTACCTTTTCCATACGGACAGAAGCATCAAAGGAAGAGCAAGTTCAGATAAATTCACATTATTTTGATCCCTTCAGAGGAACTTGCTCATGGAACCGTAGGAAATGTCCATTAGTTATGGGGGAATTTGTCTGGGATTCTAGGACAGTGAGGCTAGTTAGACTGGTCATTCTTGACGCCTAGCAAGTTCTCCAGACTGGAACTCGGGCTTCAGAAGGATGTCCTGCCATTTAGGCTGTGAGGCAATCAGAGCTGCAGCCTCCGCTCTGCCACCTTTCCCTTTTGTACCAGATCTTTGTACACCTTCTCCCTTCACTCCAGTCTTATGTCCCCCTCATCACTTGATGGGAGTACATGGGGCAAGACAGTCTGTCCCGAAGCACAAATTCATAGCCACAAAACATGCTGGAGCAAGATGAGGTGCTGACTCACCCGGGATCCTGGCTTTCCGTCTAAGCCAGATGCTCCCTGTGTATTTGGTTGGTAGCAGGGTTGGTGGGTATAACACGAAGGACAAGAACAGAGATTAGTATGAGGTGCTGATGAACAAATGTAACGCTTCAAACAACATCATACACAGTCACAGGGTTCTGGGATGAATATCAGATCGCTACAAATTGTTAGTTTCAAAAAAAAAAAAAAACACGTGACAATAAACACCCCACAGATGATGGCATTTTAATGACATTTCCATTCGACAAACTCTTATTTAGAAATCAAGTTTATAAAGTGGGCTTTAAAGTAGTTTCTGGTAACACTCACAGACTGCTAATTTCCATGTGATACACATTTTCTAAAGACTATACTATTGACAATACATTTCTTTAGGTTTTGAAAAAAACATAATGGCCAATATGGGCTCATTAGAATAATCAATCAAAGATAGCATTTCAGAGAAGAAAAAGACTCTAGCTTTTCTTGCTAAAACAGCACTTATGCATAACAAATGCAGAATTTCACCATGCCAAAATGACTCTGGATTTTACATGAACAATTCTCATTGTTTTCTGGGTTTTCTTACTGTGTTCACATTAGTTACCACTAGAGGGACTTCTAGGAACAGGAAAAAGCAGGAAAATTTTCGTGAGTCCACAAACAAAAAATAACTGTCCCAAACAAAATTGTTCCTCAATTCACTTCGAACAATCATTGCATCAAAGTCTGAAGGGGAGATGCTTTAAAAATATAATGTTATTCTCAGGCAATGCATGCTTTTTTTTTTTTTTGCCTTGAACTCCAAGCTATGTATAGTGTATTATTAAAATATGACATTTTCAATGCTTGTTTCAAGAATAAGCACAATTACTTCTTTGAATATGTCTTTTGTATCTCAAAACTCAAATACTGATTTATAGTACTTTAAAAATATTGATTAAATCAAGGAGTATTTAAGAAAGACGATACACTAGCCCTATAAATTCTCTTGGCAACGTTGCAGAACTATGTTCCCATTTTATGCTTCAGATACAGTTAATAATAAAAAATGGGAGAAAAAAATCTATTCCAGCTGCAAACTCTACCAATAATGCTATACCATATCTACTTGAGTGTTTTTAGTTTTTATTTTACAATTTCTTCTGTATAGTTCTATTATGAGTCAGACTATAATTGCAAAATGCACCTTTAGTTAGCAATTATTAGAATTCTAAAAAATCTGTGTTGTTGTTTAATGCTAACATATGTAGAGCTTTTGGCTAAATGTTGCATAGAAATTATCACTACCTCTAAATCTGAAGTTAGGGAAAACTTTAAAGAAATCAGATTGAGGGTTTAATAAAACAGAAACCCAAACTTTTTTTTGCCTTTTGATACTTTGTTCAGAGTCACCATTATTATAGCATTTAAAAACAAATAGGGAGATGGCAAAATTTTGTACTGATAGTATAAGATTATATTTGCCTGGAATGCAAATTATGACTCACATATGTTACAGAGGTTTTGTGCCTTTAGTCCATTGGTCTAATTGGTGTGATTTAACCTATACTCTAATACACGGCTTATATCATTCATTCAGTAAACAAGTACATACTGAACACCACTATGTGTCTGATCCATGTGAGGCACTGGCTGTCGAGTAGAATACTTTAGAACTTAAACTACCAACATTTTTTAA
This sequence comes from Ursus maritimus, assembly GCF_017311325.1. NCBI lineage: Eukaryota > Metazoa > Chordata > Mammalia > Carnivora > Ursidae > Ursus > Ursus maritimus. Next base: position 4,539,219 of record NW_024423453.1, read on the forward strand.
TATGTTAAAATATGTGTATAAACTGTTTTCTACCAATTTTATGTCGTATTTTGATATTGTAATCTATCATGTTCTTTACTGACTTTTATCTGCATTCACTGAATAGTTAGCATGTTAAAACCTTGAAACTAAAACCTCATATTTAGGGGCGCCCGGGTGGCACAGCGGTTGGGCGTCTGCCTTCTGCTCAGGGCGTGATCCCCGTGTTATGGGATCGAGCCCCACATCAGGCTCCTCCGCTAGGAGCCTGCTTCTTCCTCTCCCACTCCCCCTGCTTGTGTTCCCTCTCTCGCTGGCTGTCTCTATCTCTGTCAGATAAATAAATAAAATCTTTAAAAAAAAAAAACCTCATATTTAACAATTATTTTTAAAAATCTCTTTTTAGCTGTGGGAAGAAGACTGGCATACAGTGCATGGAAGATGAAAATTCCCTTTTCACTAAAAATAAAAATCTCAAGAAAAAAAATCTCAGAACTACTGCAAAATACTTCTTCCATCCTGTCCACTGTTGCCAAAAGAGCCATGTAAGAGGGCATTTTCAAAACAAACAACACAAAACATTTAGACCACGATTTGACTGATTAACGTGAGGAGCCACAGCACTGACCTCACACCATCAGCAATGGCCAATTGCATACCTGCCACCCAACAGAGGGCTACAATTTTTGGTATCAAAAGAGAAAAAAAAATTGAGGGAGGATTCTGAACTGCACTAAATTATAAAAATATTTGGCAGAAATTATGACACAATCAGCACAATGCTTTTTTTTTTTTTTTAAGCGCAGGGTGACGGGAGAAGAATCATCCGTCTTTAAAGAGGAAGGTTGGCATGTATGTAATTGAACGACAGAACACTTACAGCATCGTTTGTCATGGGGTCTTCCTCTGACACAAGAGCAGGCATCAAACAAAACTGGGCTGAGCTCTGCTCTAACAGCATATGTTTTCCAATCACAGAAATCTCAAATGTCAGATCGCCACCAAGTAAGCCAGAGTTGTTACTTAGGGTAGAAAGCAAAGTCTGAGATTTGCACTGAAATGGAAAGTTTTCTTTACTTACTGGAAGACCAAGGGGTCCTCTGTCACCCTTTTGACCTGGTTCACCCTTCAATCCTTTAACACCATTTAACCCTGGTTCACCCTAAATGCAAAAGCAAATGCCAATTTTGGTTGCTATCATGGGTGTTTCAACTGCGAGAGAAGACAGCCAGTCTCTGAAATGGTTGCAGATTCCAGTTCTAGGTAACAGCAGAGTCGGGCTACACTTGTCTTGCATCCGTTCAAAAGTCATTTCAGACATTTTAAAAAATTAATAAACTGAAATTGACAAATAATATTCCAGGAAGCAAAACTCCTGAGCAAGTGTACTCCTTACAACTGAAATGGGTATGACTGAGTTCCACAGTTTTCAGTTCTACATCAAAGAAACTGGTGTTACGCTACCTTGTTCTCGCCAAGCAAATCAAAGACAGAGTGGAGGATGTTGAAGGAGGTTCAGTAGGAAAACCCACTCTGCTGGAATGAAAAACTGGAATATGCAGGACAGTGTTATATACAGATCTTTTAAGCCTTTAAGCATTTCGCCCTGGGGAATGAGCTCAAAATGTAGCAGCTGATGTTTGAAGTACTGCCATTTAGTGAGTCCTCATTCACGGACATTGCCAAGTCAGATCCCTACATGGATTAATGCACAGCATAGACAACAAATAGCCAATCCCAGAAGAGAATATGAAGACTACTGTGCTTAAATGCAGTTTCACTAACTGTCTGTCTGTCCAATGTTAAAATAAAGGAGGCTGGAATTTAACCTCAGGTGACATTACAAAAGTCACAGTAAGTGAGAAATTCTCTTGACTCTGATATTTAAAAACCTAAGAATACAGTACAACTGTTTTCTATCAGCAGCACCATGTTAGAAATAAGAGTTCTGGCCTGTTCACGTTTCAACTTTTAAGTAAAGGCATTAATTTCATCACAAAAATCTGGAAAGATCTATGAAAGGAAGATGCAGTCCCAAATGCCCTATAGAGTCTCGCTGGGTAGGAGCAGGAGTGGGGAGAGAGTGTGCTTACATGGCAGGAGGAATTACTAACCTGGGCAACATTTTCCCCATTTGTTTGATTAATGAAAGTCAGTGTGATGTTTGTTAAACACAGAGTCCGGGGAGCCACTTAGCATTCGAACTTCCAAAGGGTCACAAAGTAATGAACACACTGGCATGGCCTAGTGGGTTGTGGGGATTCTGAAGGTAGGATGTTTGCAGTGCTACCACTATAGGAAGTCCACATGTGCTGTGGTGGGTAAGTGTGATCCTGGGAATGTCCCAGAGCTAAAGGCAATGTGAGGTTAAAGCCAAGGCTCAAGAGTCAACTTGAGTTAATTGGTCTCAACTTGAGACTGATGGCTTTGCACGTGTGTGGACTTTCAGCTAAAGGTCTTGAGATGATGAACAGGCAGGGCTGCCTTGCTGGGCCATGAAGTTCTGTGGTGAGGAATCATACATTGGCATGAGTGGGCATTAACTGAGAAGGTGAATTTATAAACAATTAAATGTAGTGGCAGAAAGACCAAATCTCAACTCTGGACCTAAGTTCTAGTCCCAGATCAGTCATTTAATTAGCAGTGTAACTCAGGGAAAATAATCTAAATTTCATGGGCCTATAGTTTATCACCTGTAAAATCAAGGAATGAGCACAGGTAATCTACAAGGTCTTTTCAACTTTACAATTTTCTGAAATCTATGATTTAAGTGGTGCCTTGAAACCCAAGGAGAAGCCCAGAATAGGAACTACTGATTTAGTTCAGAGCGGGAAAAGGGACCCAGAGAGGTTTAGATAACAACCAAGACCACAAAGCTGATAGATGGGCTCTCTCTTCTGAACCCAGAAAACAATGCCCTTACCCCAAACTAGAATCCACACTTCTGAGACACTGTCACTCACTGGCCTTCCGAGAAGATAGGGTGTTCTATGAAGAATAAAGAGATGTGAACTCTTCCTATTCTTAAGTGAGTCACCTGTCTGACCCCAGAAATGAAACTTAGGTTTCTGGGTTCAGACCAATACTTCTACACTCCTAAAGCTGGGTGGGCCAATGGGAGCCCCTAGAGGAGAGGGTGGACTGAATCTAAGCTTTCCGATTTCCAGCTCTTGCATTTATGTGTTCCCCTACCCCTCACCATTTAAACGTACCAACTCACTATCGAGGAGCTTTCAAGAGTGCTTTAACCTTCTCTCATGCATTTTTCCCCTGAATTCTTAAATTCAGAACAAAGCAACAAATCACGAGATACTAACAACTGACATTTTCTGGGTGTTTTATCGACAACTGCACCAGATATTTTGCTTAAGTATCTTATAAATATACCTCATTGAATTATCACAACACTAGGAGGTAAGTTGCCTAGTTGAGTAAGCGAAGGATCAGAGCAGGTAAATAGTCTGCCCAAGGTGACACAGCCTGTCAGTAGCAAAGCTGAGATTAGAACATAGGAATTCACTACATATGGTCTCTAGAAGAAGGAACCTTTCTTTTAGGGCTTTTAGGGCTCATTTTAATCTTCCAAAATGTCTTCTTGGTCTACACAAAAGCAAAGAACAGGTGCAAACCATCCTTACAACATAAACTGCACTAATTCTGACAAGGAGGGGTATTCTCTATTGTTCTCTTGTTAATCCAGAGTATAAAATACATGTAAGTGATGTAATCTTCTCTTCACTAGAGCACACCTGATCCACCCCACCCCATTCTAGACCAGTGATCTCTGGGGGAGTACAAAATTAAGATGTTGGATAGTCAAAGCATTTATATGACAAACAAGGAGTATCAATAACATCTGAATCTGCAACCAACAATACATAATAAGAAAGAGCATCTGGACTAGTCTGAGAATCTCATCAGATTTACTTCTAAATGGTTATTTTGAGTGTATTATGATTAGTAGCTTAAGAAACTTACATAGTGTCATGGAAAAAGCAAAATGAGGAATAATTCATCTCCAGGTGATATCACTTAAATTTGTTGTAAGTCATTCTGTGTTGTGAGATTTAAACATCTGGATACTTAAAGGCTTAAAGATTATCAACATTACTTGACAGATAAATAAGACAGGACAGACATGCTTCCGTCATGCTTCTCCATGATTAACAGGGAAACAGAAATCAAATAATCAAGGGATTTTTTGGATTACCTTTGGTCCGGGAAGTCCATGGGGTCCCTGAAAATGAAAAACACAGATTTTAATTACGAATTGATTCACTATTTCCTAGCAGAAGTGATTATTGTATAGAGTAACCAAAGAGATATAAAACAAAAACCCTCCTGTTTGAGCTACAGCTAGAGGCAGACCAGTGAATGCTAACACCTAGTGAAAGTTCCTTTTAGCTCTCGGATTGTTCTGTAATTGGAAATTCATTAACGGCAGTTCTTTCTGCTAAATAGCTGTGAGAGGGAGGGAGAAATCTGCCAGGGATATATGGAAGAAAAAATTCTTTTTAAGTATTGTGAAACCACACTACTCCTATTTCTCAAATCTACATTTTAATAAAATGTAGGTGGAAAAGGTGAAACACGTTATTAGTTTATATGGAATAGAGGTAGGTCTTAAAATACAGAAATTTGCCAAAGAAAAGTTCCAGACTTTAAGTACCAGTGACTAGGAAACCTTTTGCATTATTGAGTCCTCTAGACCCAAGAGGAATCTAAAGGAAGAAGGAATGAGGAGATGACAGTCAAGTTTGGAACGCTGTTGCAATTTAATTAATTTAACTAATTAATTTAAGACTAAGGAAAGATTCTAATACAGGAGCACTAAGCATTATTAGTTAGAATGCACTTGTTCCTACAAAGATGAATTCTTCAAGGCTCTCACAACAGTTGTTTACCAATAGAAAGAAGTTATAACGCATACATGAATCAGGGCTTTTCCCCTGTATTTTGTGGAAAATCTAACTATAGAGACTAATTTCCAACCTAAATTACCTAAAGCTTACTGTGGATTGCTTTAAACTTTTCAAGTGATTTAAATGAACTTTTTGGAGAGAGGAGTATTTAAATACCCAACAGCGAAATCATACAACAGTACGAAAAAGGTTTTTTTATCAAGCAATATGCAGATATTTGTTACATATTTAACATAATATGTAATATTATGTTGAGTTATCAAAATATTGGAATAATATTTTCCCTTTAGGTAAGTGGTGGATAAGCATTTTCAGGAAATGGCTGTTAATTTATCAAGTAGTCTTGTTTTAGTAATGGTGTAAAATCCCTTTAAACTAATTAATTTTATATGAACAGAATATAGCATTTTAAAATTTAATTTTCTAACTTAAAGTGGAGGGAGTATAAAAAAAGCCCAAAGTATGCCACTTGCTTAATTCTTAATGAACTGTTTAGTTTTAAGAAAATAGGGTTAATTATAACTGTTGTGTGGTATTAAATAGAAATGGCAGTTAGTAAGAAATAGATGATTGGGTCTACGGCTATGCTTTATGGCTTAGATCATTTAAGTGACACTCTTTCTTAGAGCACAATAGGAAGAAATTGACCCATGGTTTATTTAATCTGTATGATTGAAGACATGAGGTTTATTGAGACACCTTAGAGATGAATGTGACCTTAGAGGCTGCCTAGCTTGTCCAAGTCCTGTCCAGTCAAAGGCATTTGAAGCACTCTGCCTTCTACGTTCTAACCTTAACACTCATGCTGTTAGGTGGACATTATAAGAATTACACTGGTTTAATGGCTGCCTTCAGCACCAGACATGAGTTCTATGAGGGCATGGCCATTGACTCTGTTGGTCACTGAGGGATACTTGTAGTAAACACTGGATCCACCAGAGTACCATAAAGATGAAAAGAAAAAGAAGTAACAACATATGCCATCCGTGCAAGTGAGCTTCAACTGTTACCATATTATTTTAGAAATGTTCCTATTAAACATCTCATTAAAGGATTTCAACCAAAGTTGGTTAAATACATTCATTAATGGCTACAATTATTAATCTTGTTATGCTACTAATGATCTAAACAGTGGTTGGTTAAGCTGATTTTTTGGTGTTCATACTGTAGGTTGGAGGTTGGAGTAAAGCTTATTAAATCTATCTTTAAGTCTCCTATCACAAAACTACTCAATCTCTTTTCAAGAGATGTGTTTGGGGGAGTGAAAGACAACACTACAAATTCAGTATATCTCAAAACACCTCGTATTTTCTGTCCATTCCATGGAGAGTAGCACAAAATTCAAACTGGCTGTTTTGAGGGATGTGTTCATGTTTTTTTCTAGTAGCATGCTTGTAAGTAAAATTATTACATTTTGTAGAGAAGAAAGGCTTACCATGGGGCCTGGTGGGCCATGGGGGCCTGGTGGGCCTGGTGGGCCTATGATCTGTATGTCCAAAACATAAACATGGATTTGGTTATTTCATTTAGATAAGGCAGTTTGACTTGAATCTTATGCTGGGGTTCTGCTAAGGTCATTAACAGCTGCAGTGGAGGACTACTAGCAGTGATGCATTTGATTCTTTACGTTTAGAAATTCTTTCATGAGAACAACAACAACAACAACAAAACACTTAAAAAAATACAGTTGTTTTACAAAAGCCAGAATAAACTTAAAGTACATTAAAAGAAAAGACAGCAACTGATTACCAAGAGATGCCATAATGCCACAACCGCTATTAAACTCTCAAATTATTTCACCGAGTAGCAAGAGGGCTCTGGAGGAAAAAGAAGTTATGTTCTAGATTCACAAAGCTCTACCCAAAAGCATTATGGGAAAACCATTGATTTTCTCCTTAGGGTTAGAGAGTCCCCTAAAAAACTGTTTTTAACTAAGACCTCTGATACACGTTGTCTCTCATTGTACAAGGCCGACAGACATATTCTCTACAGTTTGACAAACAAAGAGGTTCACGGTCTTTCTACTGTTGACAAGCCATCTGGCACAGGTCGAACAGGGTAAATAATAGGCCTGTTTCAGAGCTCCGTAGGAGCCATGGGAATTCAGCAGCTACGGACTTACAGAAGGGCCCTGAGGACCTGGCAATCCGGAGTCTCCTTTTTCTCCTTTCATTCCATTGGCACCCTACAAATAACCAGTAAGAGTTGAGCCGGTAAAGTTGTTCCCAAAGTGTAAGAAACTACTGAATTTTCTCCCCAGACCCATCATTCTTTTGAAATTTATATAATATTGATATATAAAAGAAGGATTTATCCTCTTGCATTTTAGTCTCAAGCAGCAAGCTTCTCCCAATCTCTGGGATTGTGGGTGATATGTGGAATAATATATAAAGTAAATAAAATCTAGGTTAGGCTTGATTGGTTAAACTTACACACTGTTAAATATATCAGATTTTAAATGTTATATTTTTTATGGTGGTGCTCACTTTAAATAGCAAAGGTTAGTCTTTTAAAATTTAGTTTTCACTGACATTTATTTATACACTTCCTTGTTTTAAAATAGATCTAGGGCAGTGAAGTTTTCTACACTTTCTTCTATTTTCCCTTCTAAATTCTCGGTAAAAATTACGGGGTAAAACCATAAAAACACCATTCCAAACACACAAAGAGAGCACTTTCAAGAGTAACTTGTTTTTAAAATGTTTTATATTTTTATTTTTTATTTTATTTATTTTATTTTTAAGATTTTATTTATTTATTTGACAGAGAGACAGCCAGCAAGAGAGGGAACACAAGCAGGGGGAGTGGAAGAGGAAGAAGCAGGCTCCCAGCGGAGAAGCCTGATGTGGGGCTCGATCCCATAACGCCGGGATCACGCCCTGAGCCGAAGGCAGACACTTAACGACTGAGCCACCCAGGCACCCCATAAATTGTTTTATATTTTTAGTTTAATTTTTTATTATTATAGTTTATTTAAAAATGACCAGTCACCACCATTTTGAGCGTACAAAATAAAGTGATCAACTATATTTATTTTGCTATCATCTGATGAAAATAATTCAGGAAAACATGAAGGTTTGTTTTATAATTCATTTGGTTAGATGCTTTAAAACTTGTTTTAGTGGCCCAGTTGGAGTAATTAACCAATAATACCTCAAATATTTAAAAATAAAAATATTACATTTTAATGTAATTTTAACCAATAGATGAGACTTCAGCTAATCATATAACTCTTTTCTGATTATTTAATTTATCTTAATATGAACACATTCAAAAAAGTATAAACGTACCGGTAATCCAGGAAGTCCGATTCCTCCTTTTTCACCTGGCATACCTGGGTCCCCCACGTCTCCCTTTGAGCCTTTAAGTCCCTACAAATAAAATGGTTCGCATGTAAAAATCATACTCCCCCTTGATAGTAACATCCTAGGGCAAACGGAATTCCAGATCAGTTTTGTCAATGGGTGGTTCTATGCTGAGATGATTCGGCTTTTCACTGTTAGGTAGAGTTATTTCTTATAGCTCTTCTACATTGAATCAATACTATTTCCTCATGTAATGAAAGGCATTAAGTTCTACTACGTGGGGCATTTAAGTATGAAAATCATGAATTCAGGTGTTGACATAATCTATCCTGATTCTGTATTTTTGCCTGTCAGCTAATTCAATACCACTGCTCCTGACAACAACTTACAGGATTGAATTCTCAGCAGTACTATATACATTTTGAACCAGGGCTAATGTTATAATAACAAAGGTTCAAATAAATTTCTCCTATCTCTATCCATGATACTCCCCTATCCCTCTCAAAAGCAGATGGAAGTTCCAGTCACCATCAGTTTCAACGGTTCAATATAGAGAAAGATAAATAATGTAGGCACCAATCATTAGGTGTCTAGTCGTTAGGCACCAGTGCTCAATTAAGCTTAGAAATACTTCAACTGTTCCACAATGTTCTTATTTTATTCTCACAACATCCCTATGAGGTGATCCATGATGTTATTTTTTTTTTAAAGATTTTATTTATTTATTTGACAGAGATAGAGACAGCCAGCGAGAGAGGGAACACAAGCAGGGGAAGTGAGAGAGGAAGAAGCAGGCTCATAGCAGAGGAGCCTGATGTGGGGCTCAATCCCACAATGCTGGGATCACGCCCTGAGCCGAAGGCAGATGCTTAACCACTGTGCCACCCAGACGCCCCCCATGATGTTATTTTTATTCTTTTGCAGTGAGGAAATAGATACATGTATTTTTTGAGTGCTAACAAATCTGAATTTTGTAATAATAATACGGAAGTTAATTTATATTGTTTAGCATTTTCATCCAAGGGGCTTCACTATTGTATGACAGATGGCCCATTCTTGAGCAGGGATGATCATAGTTTTGATAGTCAGGGGCCCCTGGCTGCACAAACCTGTTCATCTTTTCCATACTACAAACTACTTAAGGACAGGAACGCGTCTCTTCTTTACTTATACCTATAGCACTTAGTTCAGAATCACTCACTAGGTGGTTGGGTAGGTGTCTGAATGGGTAGATGGATCTTACTGGTTAATCAGTCCCTGGTTGGTTTTAGGAATCTAGTGATGGAAAGCAGCAAGGTAGCCAGTCTCTGCTATTGGACTTAATAGCAGAAGAAGACCTTGTAAAGCCTATAGAAAAAATCTATCTATTGTAAATGTAGGGACCACGTAGTATGTTATTTTGCTCAATGTCGAATTAATTATTTTTAATGAATAACATTGGGAAAGGTAATACAACTAGCTTTTTTTTTTTTTAAGATTTATTTATTTATTTTGAGAGAGAGAGAGAGAGCATGAATGAGAGGGGTAGAGCAGGAGGGAGAGAGAATCCCAAGCAGACTCCAAGCTGAGTGCAGAGCCCAATGTGGGGGTCTATCTTAGGACCTTGAGATCATGACCTGAGCTGAAACCAAGAGTCAGACATTTGAACAACTGTGCCACTCAGGTGCCCCAATACAGCCAGATTTTTAAATTCTAATGTGATTTCTGATTAATAACAGCAAATCATCTAAAGTCCCTTACTTTTTAAATTATCACATTTATTTAATGTGACATTAGAGGATTTCACTCTACAATTCTGATATTAAAACAACTTCTCTTAATTTCTTTTTTTTTTAATAAAACAATTATATGTAGTACGGATGGGCTGATTTATTTATTTATTTATTTATTTATTTATTTATTTTCTGGTTTTTAAAAAAAAATTTTTTTATTATATTATGTTAGTCACCATACAGTACATCCCTGGTTTCCGATGTAAAGCTCGATGCTTCATTAGTTGTTCTCTTAATTTCTTATCTAATACTGTTCCTGAGGAGCATACTTTGCCAGCTGTATAAAGAGTCCTTTTGATTTCTTATGATAGTATTGATTTTAGCCATTTCTTGAATAAACAGTGGAAGCCCAGAAAACATAAAGTATCTTGAAGCTAACCATTGTGACTTGACTCTGAATTTCCCATAGTGTCCACATTCTCCTAGTCAGATTCTTTTTGGCCAGAGATAAACCACAGCTTCTAGGCCAAATCCAGTCTATGGATTATTTTTGCACAGGCTGAATCTTTGAAAAAAAATTTAAGGGTGTTCAGATAAAAAACAAATGTGACAAAGACTTTGTGTGACCTGCAAAGCCTAAAACATTTACTATCTGGTCCTTCATAGAAAAAGTCTGCCAACCTCTGTTTTAAGGGAAACCCTTGGAGTACCACCATATTCTGTGAAGGTACAAATGCCCCACTTGTTTCTGTTTTTTCTAATGATCTTGAAATTTAGGTGTAATCTTTATTGCGGAAAAAAATATTGACAGACGAGATTGGGCACGTTCAGGGTAGTATGGCCGTAGACAAAAAATATCATCAAAATAACATATATAAGCAATATCTAATTTTGTGGAAGCTTTTAATCTTGAATGATTTGTATTCACTGACAAAAATTAGCCTATGCTTACTAAATTGGTAATGATCTTATAAGTCTACTAAAAATTTACTGAAGTGCCACTGGTAGACTGATAAGGAGTATTAAGATAAAACTAAAATGTCATATTGCTTGTACGTTTCTGCAAAGAAAACTAATGTCTAATTTAAAACCAATTGCTTTTTAAAGTTAATGTAATCTCTACAACAGATGGTATGAAAAGAGAGAGGCTATCATATATCAACACTCATGTCTTTCTGGCTCCAAATCTATAATAAAAGCAGTGATCCATTATGATGCTATAAATGACAGTATGTATCTTTGAAAATTACCTGCTCTCCATCAACTCCTGGGATTCCTGGAGATCCTGGCTCTCCCTGTTAAGATAAAAAGTGATGGCTTGCCTCCATTTATCATTGCTAAATAAAAGTCACGTTAGCTGGTGACAGCACAATTTGATTTTCAGCAAATGCATCACAACGCAAGAACAGTTCGTTACATCATACACATATCAAAACTAAGTGAAATAACATTTTCTTAAAGATTATTTATAACAATACTTATATGTAGCTAAGATCCAATGTTTTTATTTTTTGCCTCAAGTGAGATGTAGGCTAAAGGAAAAAATGGTGAAGAAAGTTGAGAGAGATCATTTGGTGGCTGACCTTATTCTAGAACAACCTACATGCCTTAGTTAATTTTTTTCTCCTTAAAAAATCTGTATGATTTCTCTTCATTTTCCAACTTGAGAAAAAAGCAAAAACACAACAGTTGACTTAAGAACAGAATGCAAAGCCCCATAAGTTTACAATATTTTAACTGATACCAATTGAACAATGGATACAAGTTCATGATTGTGAATGTGCTATTTCCAGATAAAATCAATCCGATAATATCTTAACCCACACAAAATTACTTTTGGATTGATTCAGTTACCTAGACTATGCTGGAAATGAATTAAAGGTTACTATTCATATGACTTATTAGAAACCTTGACAAACCCAAAATCCATTTATTTTTTCTTAACTGAAGATGTACCATTAAAAACAAATGTAAACAATGTGCTAGATATTTATTCAAACAACAAATGCCCAGTCACTTTTCATTTGGAAAGGTACTGAACAAACAAATTCTTTGAAAGGTAAGATACCATTTTAGATCAATGCATCACTTTTGTAGATCCCATTATATTGAAATTGTTAGAGATCCTTTCCCTGGTAAAAACTTTAAGAGCTATCAGCCGCAGCATGAAATTTGAGCTTTCCAATGTTTAAAGAAAACCTGACAGACAAATGCAAAAAAAAAAAAAAAAAAAGGCCTGTCCTTACTCCTGATTTCCCGCTCTTTGTGGTAACAGCGAAGTTTATTTTACCACAAACAAGTCTGCTGAGGTTGGATGCACCTGGCCAAGACCTAATTTCATTCAGTCTGAATATTGTCGGCACTCTGGGTCCTATAATGATTGTTTTGCTAAGCTTTTACCTTCAAAATGTGACCTGTGAGTGTTTAAAAGAAAACATAACTCATGACTTATGAATTTATCTTTCACTCATCAAATGTAGTTTGTAAAGAGTTACTTGATGTGTAAGAAGTCAACTGATCCTGGTTTGATAAAGGAAAGAGAAACACAAATTGAATAGGTTCCCATTCAGTCTGAGGTTGTGAGTCCCCAGTGCAAATGGGTTCTATATTTGACTCAGGCTGCATTTGCTGATTCTTGGTCGTCGGCACATTTCACCTCAATTATCCCAACTTTCTCAAGGAGAGATCATGGAAAGCATTAAAGACTATATCAGTCAGTCCAAGAGCTCAATTATGAGATCATTGTGTGTTGTGGGGGTGCGGAGGAATGATAGCATAGTGGGCAGGCTGGCAGGGATGAGAGGTAAGGGAGTCTGACCAATCCCTTCCTACAGCCCACTTGTCATGACATTCATTTGGCCAGCTTCCTCCTATCTCAGTTTCGGCTCAAAGTCATCCTTGATTCCCAAGACTGAGAGCAGCTTTCCCATATGCACATGCAGAGCATGTGCTCTTCATCAAAGTACTTACTCTATTTATTAATAATTGTGCCTTTACTTGCCTATCTCCTGTTCTAAACTGTAAGCTCCTTATTGAAACCCCTTACTATATCCAGGTATCTCTGTTAGATTTTAGTCCTTATCACAGAGTAGAGGCTCAAAAATTACTTACTGAATAACTGAATTAAAATGAAGAGCAATTGAAGTATAAAACAAGGAGGGGGTATAGGTTTTAACACTCCATAGACCCTTCATGGCTAGGTGGTTCTTTTTGTCTCTTAGGACAAGGGATGGGTACCCTTTGGAATCTGTAGATCCTTTGGACTTTAAAGAAGGGTAAAATCCTAGAAGCTTTTGAGGTATGTTTAGCACTGGGGCCAATTTTGGTTCTGAAGACTTAGTCAAGGGAGGAGAAGAACACGGAACTTAGATCCTAGTCGACTCTACACAGATGAAGAAGGAACTGCCGGTTTCCTTCTTGGTTGTCTAATCCAGCTCACCAAGATATTAGAGAGTAGGGATCCAGGCTGACTTGCTTACCAGGAACAAAAAGCTGGAGCATTTTTGTGTTACATTTCTTAGGGACCAGAATGGGATAGAGAAATAGAAAGTTAACAAATCCCGAACCTTACATTAATGTTTTACATGAGATCTGTTTGAAATTAGGCTCCATGTTCTAAATATATGGGTAAGGACCTCAGCAATATTTTACTCCTATACTCCTTTTTTTATAACAGAAAAATTACTTTCTATGTGCTAGCTTTCTGTTTTTAAGTATCTTGAAAAAGGAGGGTACAAAAGCTGGTGGGCGGGTGTGTGTGTAGACAGACTTAACAAATACACTGCCTTAAAAGGCACCAACAAAAGATGGATTTCAAAACCACTTGAATCTCCTACAGAACTCCAACGATGAAAGTCATATTTCAACAAACATAGCTCAGTTCTGAAAAGCTACAGACATTGGCCATGTGTTAACTGTCAAATGTGGTTAAACAACTAAGTTTAAGTTTTGAGGGATAAAGTTAACACCACTAATAAATTTGAGATATAATCAAGTAATTCTAAGTTTCTGCTATCCATAGGTGGTATGCTTCATTAGGTAAGATTTACATGGCAGAATGTCTGAATCAATATAATAGGATTTGTTATAAAAATAACTCAAAAATGATTCCTCAAATTGTCATCTGTGAATACATCATGCTCAAGCTTCTCTTGTTCTTTTTATTACAAATGAATTGAAGGGAAAAATCTTTTTTAGTGTTAAATTAAATTTTTCTTCAATCCTCCTCTATAGAAATATTTTCCTTTTTTCATACAGTACATTTAGTGGTTCTTTTACCTTTATGATTTCTGTAAAACTTGTTTTTCTCTTGTTTAATACTCTGTTTTTCTCAGGGTCCCCCCTCTAAATTTAATGCTATTCTCATTTCTCTCCCTTCTTTACTAATTTTCCTTTTTTTTTCCCAATCCCGCTTCCTTCAGCCCAGACTTCCATGTCTATTCTTAGCTCTCTTAAGCAATACTGCTGATCTCAGCTTTCCAGCAGTTTGTAAGAATGATTTTTCGAAGGTACATCTATTTAAGGTGGGATTCTCTGTACCATACGTGGTAAAGGAAACAATTAAGATAAAGAATAACCTTTGGCCCTTGTAGTCCTTGAGGTCCAGGTGGTCCAGGGGGGCCCTAAATCAAGAAAAGACAAAGTTTTAAAAAGTAGTAAGTATATGTATTACAATTTATGCTTTAAATAAAAAGTACACTACTTCCCTTATTTCTGTCATAATCAAACAACCCCCAATATTAATTTGCAATGAGGACGAATTTCACCAGCCATGGAATTATAAAAATGACCTACTTATATGCAAAAATATCAATACATTTAGGTAAAGTAATACTGAAGATGCTTTTGAGTTGATTCTATAAGATAAGGCAAAACTGCTGCTGTGTCCCACATTCATCTCCTTGGGAAGAGTTAGCTTACTAATATTACCCATGTTTCTAGACACCTGGCCTCCCCCATGACACAAAGGATTTGATTTCCCAAATACTAAGCCAAAAAGCTATACCATTACAAGGCCAAAGACTTTGAGAAACTTAACAATAACTTTTTTTTGGTCTTTTTCACTAAGCAAACAAATGATTTAATTGGGGCAAATGTTGTAAAAGGTTATTAATATAAGGAAGCATAAAACTAAATATCAGACAAAGACAAGTGCTACATTAGTACCATTATGACTGCATGCATCAACACCAAACATGAAGTCACAGACCACAGAGATCATGCAATAGGAGTTACCGTGACAGTTAAGGTGGTAATCCTCTGTTGGGAAAATGTATTGACAAAGACAGCGTTACCTATTTTGTATGCTTAAGTACAATAATACACTTCTGAAATAATCAATTTTTTGAATATGTTCTGGCAAGCCTGATGTCTTATAAGGAACAGACAAGACACTGAAAACATATTACCCTATTTTTAAATGAATATAGTATAGTTATAAAGATTTTGGGGGGAGCAGGGGTCAGAATGCCATTCATCACCTGATAGATTGTTTCTTAAACTATTTTTAGTTTTTCCTTAAAAAAAATCCATGTGTAAAGAAAAAAGAAAATGTCAAAATTTTAATTCACCTGATTAAAAAATTTATGTAGTAGAATGGTGTAACATAGAGCTTTGTTGGCATGACTGTGAACTGAGAAACTGTTATTCACAAGAGGTCCATTCTAGAGCGCTTCAAATAGAGAAAACGGAAATATTCAATTGTATGTGTAAGTAATATTTTTTTTCTTTTTTAGACTTTGGCTTATTTGTTGCATTATAATTAGCTTTTTTGGGTGCTATGGCTACAGATAGGAGTTGACGTGGAATTCATCCAGTTTCTTACTGTAAAGTACTAGAGTACGGTAACAAAATTTATTCTGTCAAAGTATGAATCTCCACAACATTTCATCCTTAATCCATGAATTATTTCTGCATTAATGTTTTCTAGTCTAAGTCTCACGCTAAAAGTTCTTTTTGTGTGTGTGTGAGAGAGAGAGGGAGAGCACGTGCAACCAGAGGGGTGGGTAGTAAGGAAGGGCAGAGGGAGAGAAAGAGTTTCAAGCAGGCTCCACACCCAGCTTGGAGCCCCAGGTGGGTCTCGATCTCACCACCCTGAGATCATGACCTGAGCTGAAATCAAGAGTTGGTCATTCCAGGTGCCTGGGTGGCTCAGCTGGTTAAGCATCTGTCTTTGACCTGAGCCAAAGACTCCCAGGGTCCTTGGATCGAACCCCGCATTGGGCTCTTTGCTCAGTGGAGAGCCTGCTTCCCTCTGCTGTTCCCTCTGCTTTTCTCTCTCATGCTCTCTCTCTGTCAAATAAATAAATAAAATTAAAAAAAAAAAAAAGAGTTGGTCGTTCAACCAACTGAGCCACCCAGGCGCCACTCATGCTAAAAGTTCCGTAGGGCCCATAACCACCTGATGTGGTCCTAGAGAGATCACATTTTTCATCAGCAAGCCTGGTCACAGAAAAACATTATCCAGTGGCATGTAAACTTGTGAATATCGGCTGAAGACCTCCTTTTTGTTTTCCACTCCTCCATTCCAATTTCTGATTCAGGTTGCTGCTCTTGTTTATTATTGTTGTTGTAAAAAATAATCTTAGTATTACTGATCTTGCTTCAAACACTTGGGTCTCTAGTGATGTGGCATCATCATTCCTTAGAAAACAATATATTTATGCATGTGTACAAATGGTTGAAGTTTGTATTCCATGATAAAATCAGTCATGGTCGCTACAGTTTCATGGAAAACACAGTAGGGAAAAAGAAACAGCACCAGTGCTTCTAAGACAAAAGGAAAAGTGGTCACAAACTGGGGGCAAATTAAAAAAAAAAAATCAAGGCCCAGGTTTTTATATTATCATATTTGTGTAACATAAGGCACCACTTACTTTATTTGTAAGGGATTCACCTGGAGCAGGAGTCAGATTTACAGTTATGAGAAAGCTACTTCTTTGCTCCTATAAGTTGGTGAGTCATTTTAAAAAAGGCCATTAGAATATTATAGAGTAGAAATAATTTCTTTATCACTGCCTTCCAATTATATATTATATTTTTAACTACAAAGCAGAATCATAAAACCTTAGAAAGGGAAGGGACTTTACAATTTGAACTCTCTGAGGTTTTCCAAATGTACCATATTTGAATTCATTTTCCACCTGGACACAAAATAGTTTGTCTTTTTAAAATGTAAGGATAACAACATGTTTTATAATGAGTTGCCTAATAAAGGCATATTATTAATGGTAACTGAACTATGTAACAGATGGAGTTTATGTCATCTTGTTAAATAACTATATTTTGTGAGACCTAACAGTTACATAAGGTGAGTTTCATCTAGCTAATAATAAAAGAACAAATGACAAACTAAGCTTAACTTCTCAACAACATAGTTTTTACCACCATCCTGAAGTACCCATGTGCAGACATGCAGACACATCCTCAAGATGTTGGCTCCCTCTGGATTTCTTCTAACTGGTTCCTCTAAGTTAAACCTGGGTGAACTTGGCAGCGTTCTCTCTTGAACTCCACAAATGATTGGAAAACCAGAATTTTTGGTAGTGATGGAGAAAGAGATGTTGTTCTCTATGAGGCACGATGTGAACTGGGAGGCATGAACTGAAGCAACTATAAACAGATTGAAGTCTCACAGCTGTTTTATTCCATGAGATGCTTTTGTGAGTCTCTTTAGAATAAAAGGTTATTTACTTTAGTTTATCATAAAGATGTGAGCTGAAAATCATCCATATTTACACTAGAAAACAGGTTTAAGTTAGATGGTATTGAACATTTTTAAAAACTCGAGTTAGGAAATAGAGAGGTTTTGGAAACTTAAAAATCAAAATAAATGGCTTATGGCAGATATTTATGTAAATAACAATTTTCAATAGAGGCAATGGTAAAATTTTGTATTTCTAAATGTGATATTTTTATAATTGTAATATACAACTATTAACCTAATTATTTTAGATTTTTTTTGGCAGGTTTATTTTTAGAGGAGGTGATAATAAAATGAAATCTGTGGGGCACCCGGGTGGGCTCAGGTTGTTGAGTGACTGACTCTTGATTTTGGCTCAGGTCCTGATCTCAGGGTTGTGAGATCAAACCCCATGTCAGGGCTCCACTCTCAGTGGGGAGTCTGCTTGAGTCTCTCTCCCTCTCCCTCTGCTCCTCCCCTGCTTGTGCTCACTCTCTCCCTCTCTGAAATAAAAAATAAAATTTTTAAAAAAATGAAATCGGCAAAATGGTGACTATCCATTGCTGGTTAAGAATAGAAGAAAAGATGTCTACTACCTCTTCTCAGGCTAATGGCTTAATTAATTTTATTAGGGGCCCTTGTTCCAGTAGAGTACTATATTAGGGAAAAATAGTTTTAAAAAATAACTATAAGCTATTTACAAGCATAACACATAGTTGCCCTAACATCCCTATTAAAACAATAAATCTTTAGGCTGAGATACAAACATGAACTAGTTGCTCTGATGGATATTGACTGGTTTACTGTCGTACAGAACTTGAGGTAGAAGAAGAAACAGCACATATACCATTTCATATCAAGACCTAGATGCCAATTTCTTAAAAAGTACAGTGCTTTTATGCATATCAGCCAAGAGTGTTCAGGAGCTCCTAAAAAGTGACCCTAAGCATAATACTATATTATATGGACTCTTAGAAAAAATCTATTCCAAAACATCTTTACTTTACAAATAAGATCAATGAAGTATGATACACTAAGTGATCTCCCGGAAGTGACTCAGCTAGTTGATAGCAGAGGAGAGGTCAAAACAGATTTTGGGTTTTAGGCTGAGAGTAGCTTGCTTCATGCTTGGCTCTGTTCATGCAAAGGATACTTTAAAAGACACAATTTTTCCAGAAATGGCCATAGCTTATAATATCAGAGCATTTCTTGGAAGCCAAGAGAATGTATGCCTTTAAAAAGTGGTAGTAGGAGTTATAGTGTCACTGAAAAAAGTTGAAGGGAAATTTATAACATTGCTAATAAATGAAGTTAAAAAATATGTCCTTATATTTTATAAGTAAAAGCTTTGAAAATATGGTAGGTATATCAAAACTCCTTATTCTCTTTCCCTCTTTCCTTCCACGTGCAGTTATCAATTTGTGGGAAAAAAGGAACAATTTAGAAATCTGGTTCTAGAACTTGACAATAGCCTAGAGGCTACTGCTTATGTCTAAACTACTTGCATCAGGAGCATTATTTCAAGCTGTTGACCGAACATACTAACCAAGCAACATACCTCCAAGCAGTAAGCATGCTTCTCTTTGAATTTTACCAGAAGAAAAAGAATGTAATGAAAAGAAAAATAGGCTGAGGGGCTCCTGGGTGGCTCAGGTGGTTGAGCATCTGACTCTTGATTTTGGCTCAGGTCATGATGTCAGGGTGGTGAGATGGAGCCCTGCGTCAGGCTCTGCGCTCTGCATGGACTCTGCTTGTCCTTCTCCCTCTGCTCCCCTGCCCCCGCCCTCGTGCTCTCTTTCTCTCTCTCAAATGAATAAATAAAATCTTTTTTTAAAAAAGACAGACAGCCATAGAGAGGGAACACAAGCAGGGGGAGTGGGAGAGGAAGAAGCAGGCTTCCAGTGGAGGAGCCTGATGTGGGGCTCGATCCCAGAACGCCAGGATCACGCCCTGAGCCAAAGGCAGACGCTTAACAACTGAGCCACCCAGGCACCCCAATAAACAAAATCTTTAAAAAAAAAAAAAAGAAAAATAGGCTGAGCTGAAGGCAGATTCTGCAGAAACTATTTAATAGATGCTTTACTAGTTAAAAATGGTAGTTGTAGCAAAGGACCCATAGAAATGTAGATCTACCATATTAGATACTGGGAGTGAAATCATAAAGATGGGGGAAATAATTCAATCAAGTACAAAATGGCAAATATTTAATACTAATTTGGCTTTCAAGGAAAGAAATGGATTGTACATATATGCTAAGTGTACTCACTCATCAATCAGTAATTGTTCAATTTTTGTTCAATATTTACATGCCCAGACCTGTGCCAGGTGTATTGGGGCATATAAAATAAGCACGAGACATATTTCTGTCACCAAGAAACTTACAATCTGGTAAGAGGCAGGACTAAAATAAATTATGTGATTTGAAAACAATTAAAGGTTAAGCTACTGGGCCCTGACTGCTAATGTTTGAAAGGATTAAAAGGAGGAATCATCTGGGAGGCAGCAGTATATTGTTGGATGGGATTTAGATGGAGGAGAGAAAGGGAAGAATGGGATAAACCAGGCAAAAAGAGGGTGATTTTTATGGATATGGTAAATATGACCACTTTTGGGTAAAATCTGTGTTGCAGAGAAATAGAAAATTCTATACAGGAGAGGCAGGATTATAGAGCTTTGACAGTTAGATGAAGAAGGTCAGACTTGATAAAGGAGGTAAGGGGTCATTGAGGTTTCTGAACAGATCAGAGCCATTGAAAAAGTGATAGTTTAGGAAAATTAGTCTTAGAGTGATATGCAGGATGGGTTAGAAAGGGCAGGAAGGCACCAGGGCTAGAAGAATTGGTCAAGGGCCTGTTGCAGGGTTAGCCCTGAAACAAGTAGGATGTGGACCAAGTTGGGAATGCAGAGCATGAGACAACCTTAGGAGACACTTTGAGAAAGGAAATAGTAGCATGTGGTGAGATGTAAAGGACGAAGGACTGAGAATGGTTGAAAATGACTCTAAAGTTTCTATCCCAAGAAAGTCAAAGAATTATAGTATCACTAACAGACAATGATTAGTTAAAAAAGGGAATCATTTGATTGGTGGGAAAAGTGACCGATATAATTGTGTGTGTTGGTAGGAATTGATAAGGCAACGGGGCATCCCTAGTGGAAATACTCTTAGACAGCTGGAGGTACTCGCAGCTCAGACCTAGAGGTGCAAGATTTGGAAGCCACGACACAGAGGAACACGGAACTACTGAACCAAGAAAAGAGCAGAGACTTGAGGATACCAAAAATTAGGGATGACAGAGAAACCGGAAATACTAACATAGCATGGATCTATCAAAGAAGAAATCTAGAAGAAATGAGAGCAGAGGATTAGAAAAACCAGACAGAAAAAATTTCAAAAGGAAGGTGGTTGAGTAGAAATGTCACAGAAAATCAAGGGTGAGGAGCACAACGGGCTTGACCTAGAGGTCACTGATGGCTTTTATAAGAGAAGTTTCAACACAATGTTGATATAGGCTAGAATGGAGGAATCCAAGCATGAAAAGGATGAATAGGAAGCAAAGGTGATGGAGACAAGCCACATGGTCTACGGATTTTTACTCTATAGGCATTTCTCTATGGTAATACATTATATTATGAATGGTAACAGTAATAAGAAATACCTTTAGAGGACTTAGTATGTGCCAGGTACTTCTCCAAGTGTATAATATGTATTTAGCGATTTCTTTCTTATAACAACTCTTGCGATAGGTACTACTACTATCCTCATTTACAGATGAGGACGCTAAAGCACAGAGAAGTTAAATAACTTGCCCTCAGTCATGCACTTAGTAAGCAAGATATTTGCACCCAGGCAGCTCTGACTGTAGAGCCATGGGCTCTTAATTGCTTTGCTAGGCTTGCTTTTGGAGCAAGAAGACAAAGACTGGCAAAATGAGCACAAGGTTTAAACCAAATAACACTAAAGCATATCTGAAGGCCGAAGGGAAAGAAAAGGAAAGATTGAAAAATGCTAAGAATAAAGAGGATACACTGGGGTATGGAGAAGGGGATGGGCTCAGGAGGAAGATGTACTTTCAGAGGTGAAGCCCTCAGGGATCCTGGGGCGGGGGGTGTGGAAGCTGATATTTATGCATATTACATGGGTGTTCATTAGTGTCACTGTGTCAGGGGAGGGGGCAGTCACTTGCCTGCAAGGCTTCGTGGAGGTTGCCATTGTAGTCTATGATCTCAGTGGCTCCCTGATCTCCCTTTTGACCAGGTGGACCCTGTGAAGAAAGCCAACAGAGGGAAAATCATGGAAGTTAAGCTAGGCTGTACAACCGACTGTGGCAAAAACAAAATAGCCACGTGCAGCTCTCTCTGACCATCCATTCCGTTGTATGGCTCAACTGCACTCCAGAGTAATCGTGTTCAAATTTTGTCCTTATTGCAAAGGAGACAAACACTTTTAGCTTCCTATGGATTATAGATTAAAGATACAAAATCTGATTTTCCAAAAAAAAGAGATGATTCAATCTCTGAAACTGTTTTCTGAAAATTAAAAAATGTAGGCTAATCTGATTTTACTTGAGACATTTTGTTGGCTTTAACAATATTTATCAAAGCAATCTTTAATAATCTCTACTCTTCTACATCTCACCGATTGTTTCCTTATTCTTTAAGAAGATAGAATACTGTTCTGTAGGAAATGCTTGGCTTTCTCAATAAGAACAGAATTCCATTAAAATTAAACCAAATAGGGAATCGATATAAGATGTCTACCCTACTCATTAGCTCTGCCACTGAATTTCCATTAGTTATGTCCTAATTCTGTCTTTAAAAAAAGTCTTTGAAAATATGGGCTATTGCTTTCTTTATAATTGGCTTAATTGAAAAATGGAAACTTCTATTAGCTGGATGGTTATGGGCTTGCTATTGCTCAGTTAGTAGAGGGAAAGTAGATAGAAAGAGTTCTTTAGACTTTCTTCTTGTGGAGCTTATTTCATGTGTTAGGATTACACACTCATTGCTCCTGATGACTAAAATAAAAAATAAGAAAAAAAAGGGGGAGCAGCAGAAATAATCAGTATTCCACCTTCAGTGCTATTATTGGGTAATATTAGTCCAAGTGGTTTGTAAAAAGCCACATGGACACATGAGTCAGATTGGGGCTGGTAAGGGCCAAAAGCTTAGATGAGAAATGTACTCACCCTTGGTCCCAGGGCTCCAGAGTCCCCTTTCTCTCCACGATCACCCTTTCCCCAGTGAAAAGAGAAAAAACTGAATTAGTAGTGGGGCCAACGGTCCAGAAATATCTCAAATCTAAGGATGTATTTAATTCCATGCAGCAGCACCTTTGACGTGAATTTCTGAAGTGGAAATAACAACTAGAAGAACAGTAACTACTGACATAGTAAATGCTTCTTTAAGATGCACCGTAAATTCCCCTTGTAGATGACAGAGGATCTTGGAACAACAATATATATGGAAACTCTCTTACTAGAGATTTTCAAAAGCAAAGCACGTGGTTTCTATGATGCCCAAAGTAAGCTTTTACCTCTCAGATTGAGCCATCTTCTTGTTTTTATATGAAGAGATTTGGGGCAAAGGGAAAAAGAGCTAACCAATTGGGTTGTCTGTTTTCCGAGAAAAAAAAAAGTGTGTACATAATCTGGACAGAGAAGGAATGGAGAGCTCAGTCTAGGGAGGGTTAGAAGGGAAAGGTAACCGGTGAGGCCTCTCTTTGATGATGATGAAGATCTAAGGAAAAGACTATAAGGCCTTATAACACTCAGAAGGTGCTGAAGTGGACAGCAGCTAGCTAGAGCAGGTTGGCAGGGCTGAAGGTCAGGGGTAGGGCAAAGCCAGCTTTGTTTTTCAAATGTAATATGAAAAATCTCTAAAATTCCATTCATGGTGTTATTACCCAACCTGGAGAGAAACCAGGAGTAGTCCAAGCATCAAACCACATGGGCATCACTCCAAGAACACTCCAAATTCTCATAAGGCTAAAGAGAAACTTTGGAGAAGAGATTTGAACCTGTGTAGATTTGAAAGTTCTTTAAGACAGCCTTAAATTTGTAGTGACCTTTTCCGAGGTGGAATTTAAAGCATTTTAATATGCCTTTCTACATATTTCATAAAATGGATGTGGACCAGTGAAAGTAAGCAGGAAAAAGGATTTTAATTTTTTTCTATCCACATTACATTAATAACATTGACGATAATAGTTAAATTTGCTATGAATAGAGATTAATAATTTCTGCTCTCTGTTTTCCTCATTTGTTATCCATGTTTTCATGTTATTAGCTGATAACATCTTAAATAACATGATTCTGCTAATAGTATATAGATTATGGCAAAGAGCATGATAAAGGAAAGAATTTCAATCGGTGGTGAAATTTTAATGCCATGGAGAGAGTCAACAAACTTAAAAGCAAAGTATAATTTGAACACTTATCATAAAGACAACCAGGAAATAAATAAGATTATACTCCACATATTGTAAATTGAAGTCTTTTTTTCCCCCAAAGAAGCTATTCTTATGAAATAAGAAACACAACTTCTCTTAAAGAACAGTCTGAAGCACAATAACACACAAAAACAAGATGAAACAAACCAATTGTTTTGAGATAGTATCACAGGGATGCAAATAATTCGATCCCAGTGTGTGAGAGTTTAAAACATGATTCTCTGTGGAAGAGGCAAAAGACACAGCTCTTGAAGGCCTCATGTGACATTAAAATCGTTACTTGGTTACTGACCTTTGACCCCTTTGGGCCTCTAGTTCCTGATTCACCTTGTTTCCCCTATTGTAGGAGAATATGAAGATGGAAAAGAGAAATGACAGAGGAGATAAGAACAGAAAAAAGAAATTAGCAGTGACTCAGAATAACGAAGAAGAATGGAAACACTTTATTATAACTGTCTCAGTATTTGGCTTTAAGTAACTTTGGCTATCATAACACAAAGCATAAGTAGTTATCACCATATCACTAGCTCATTCTCTGGTCTCACCACCACCTTCATTCCATTATAATTCTGAAGACTGCCCACCCGTCAGTGGATAGGAAGAGTTCTGTGACTAATCCTCATTAGTCTCAACAGTGTTGGCATAAACTTCTTTTTCATCAAAGACTAAACCATTTCCTGTGTCTCTAGGATGGTTATTAGGTTATTAGAATAAAGTGTTACCATATTAGTTTGCAGGAAGTTTGGAGGAATAAAGACTGAACAGTGAAATAAATCCTTAGCTCTGATATTTTCAGGGTGTTCCACACCTTCAAGTCAGCACAGAAACTAACACAGCGTGTATCAACATTTTTCTAAGTTTTAATACACACTGAGTGATAACATGTTAATATGACTGACCTTCCCCCCCCTTACATTTGGAAGTGTTATTAAATTTGTTTACTGGACAGAACAAACTGGAAAGGTTAAATTGTAAGATTCCTTTTGAAAAGAACCAAACAGTGTGCATTTCAATAAATTGTGATTTTTGCTGTTTTAATACCTGTTGAGGAACTGTATTTTAGTTTCATGTTCCAAAGTAAGTAGGACACATTTCCAAACCAAAGAAAGCTATCTTCCAATGCAAGAATAACTGACCTTTGGTCCAGGGGCTCCAGGCTCCCCTCGCTCACCTCTTCCAGGAGGACCTGCCTCCCCACGTTCACCCTGTCACAAAATACAAAACAAGTAAATGGCAATTCCTCCTTCCCCCCAGGCTGGTCCCTGTAGATTAACAAGCGAATTCAATAAAATCAAGGAAAGCACAGAGTTGCCATTTATTCACCATTTATCCTGCATTGTATTAATCTCAACATGGATTATCTCATTTAATAATCGAAGCAATTGTTCGATGTTTGTATTACCATTCCTATTTTATACACAAGGAAATGGTTTGGTAATGCCTATCTGATACCTATGTTGGTAAATGGAAAACCTTTAAAGGGAATTGATAAGAGCCATCATTATATCTCAAGACAGACATGAACAGTTTTCATTTTGTAGCCACTTTTTAAGATCTGCCAGGGAGAAGCATGGTAAAGTGTCTAAATGCCAGGTTTTGTAATCCGACGACATCCTGAGCGTTAATCCTGGCTCTGTTATTTACCAGTTCTGTGTTTTGGGACAAATTAGTTAAGCTCTGAAAGCCTCAGTTTTCTCTGTAATGTGAAGAAAAGTATAGTACTGATCTCAATTTATGGGGGGCAAAGTGCTCAGAATGGTGCAAGATACATAGGTATTATAGCTTTGAACTATATTCATAGCTCTATGAAGTATGAACACGATCGCCGCTCTCAAGGAAAGACAAGAGCCACATGAACAAAATACTTAAGAATTAAGGAGTAATGTAAGGCTAAGATGTGAAAGAGGAAATCCCATAGGGTTTTGAATGGTCCAGATTGGCTCCCTGGAGGTGAGATCTGAGTCATGTCCTAAAGAATGGGTAGGGTGTGTTTTAGAATTATTGTTATTTATGACTGCGCTGTTGATGAGTCCAGCAGCTGCCTAAAACACTTCACATGCATTATCTTACTTAATCCTTGGGACAAAGGAGAAAGGCGTTGGTTCCCAGAGTCTACGGATGAGGAGACTGCCTGAAGCTCAGAGAGGTTAAGTAATTTGGCCAAAATCACAAAGCTTTTAAAGTGGGAGAGCTGTGATGTTAAACTGATTATGCTCAATCTTCAACTTTTGCATAAATATTTCTATATGTATATCTTTTGCACATATCTGGTCATTTTCTTTTTTTTTTTTTAAGATTTTATTTATTTATTTGACACAGAGAGAGAGAGAGAGAGAGAGATCACAAGTAGGCAGAGCGGCAGGCAGTGGGAGAGGGAGAAGCAGAGTCCCCTCTGAGCAGAGAGCCTTGATGCGGGGTTTGATCCCAGGACCCTGGGATCATGACCTGAGCCGAAGGCAGACACTTAACCCAGTGAGCCACCCAGGCGCCCCTGGTCATTTTCTTAGGATAAATTCCTAGTTGGGGAATTACTGGGTCACAAAGTACAAACATTGGAAAAGGTTGCCACATGACTCTCTGGGAAGACTGTGTCATCTTCCATTCCTGAACACAGAATGGAGAGTGTCGGCTTCCTGCGTGATGGGTAGAATTGCAATAATCAAACGGGTTTGGAATTCAGACATAACTGGTGATGGCTTGTTGATGGGTGAGAAAGTCACCGTCCTCACTGAAGGAACTGATTCATCATGGAAAGGAGATCCGTCCTGGGTGATTTTGGGTTCTGAATCCCAAGGTCGTTATCTGTATCATGCCCATTCTGGGAAGCCTGGGGGGTTTTGCGGGGGAGGTGGGATAGATTAGGGCAAGGATTAAAGAAGACTCAGCAGGTTGTTCAGCATGAACTGAAAAGAATGTGAAAATGGAAGAAAGGCAAAGACCTGTCTGGATGGAAGAGATGGAGGGGATCTTCCAGAAGGGATTTTCCAGGGATTAGAGATGGAAAGGCCTCTGTTGATATATGGAATTTTAATTTTTAAAAAATGTACCTTATTGGGTCTTTCTTTTAATATTTTACAGAAGAATTCTAAAAGAGTAATTATAAGCTTATTTTAAAGAAAAGCAAAAGCCTGAGAAAATCTTTGATCTATAGCGTACTACAGGAGTGAGGCCTACATATCTTTACTCAGAATCACATTTGTCACAATGCCCCTGATTAGCTGCTTGCCATCCTATGGAATTATACTATTTATGTGTTTACTACTATCTCTCTTTCCACCTCTGTCTCACACATACTGGAATGGAAGCTTCAGGAGAGTAGAGACTTTTTGTTGCATTTACTCTTCATCCTCAAATATTAGAAAAACATCTGGCAAAAAAAAAAGTGCTGAATTAATGAATAAACATTTTATTCAAAGTATTCTGAATTATTCATAATAAAACCCCATTTCTTTAGACTGATACAAGTTTCTCTCCGACACCTGATACAGATGCTGAGGATGCAGCAGTACATAAAAACAGGTTTTTAGACAACATTACCCATCTTCCTTCCTTACAATCTCTCTTCACTGTGTTGGGGATAAAATACGTAGGATTAGTTTATTTTTTTTTAATCTGAACTTAGTGGTACAAATCCAGACTTGCCTACACAACTGGAAAAAGGCCACTGTTCAGCTGAGAGAGAATTTTAAATAAACATGACTTTCCCATTATGATACCAAATTCATGTTAGGCAGTTCAGCCGAAAATTGCTAACATTGTTAATATAATTGTTAAAATATTGTTAATAAATTTCCTGTCCACATCCCTTCTGTGACTATACGAAACAAGTACAGTACATTCTTTACTTTTTTTGGGAATTCAGAGCAGTATCTATTAAAATCAGGCTGGGATCTTCATGAACAAAAATCAATGTTGATTCGGCAGGTTTACATCTGGATTTTTTTTTTTTTTGAAACTCCAGAGTAGTTTATTTTTTATTTTTATTTTTTAAAAAGATTTTATTTGTTTATTTGAGAGAGAGAGACAGAAATAGCAACAGAGATAGCGAGAAAGCACGAGCGGGGAGGAGAGGAAGAAACAGACTCCCCACTGAGCAGGGAGCCCGATGTGGGGCTCATGTGGGCCTCATCCCAGGACCCTGGGATCATGACCTGAGCCGGAGGCAGACACTTAACCGACTGAGCCACCCAGGTGCTCCAACTCCAGAGTAGTTTAAAGATTTTATTTTTAAGTAATCTCTACCGAACGTGGGGCTCAAATTCACAAGCCTGAGGTCAAGAGTCTCATGTTCTACTGACTGAGCCAGCCAGGCGCCCTGAAACTGCAGGGTAGCTGAAAATCAGTGGACTAAAGAAATGATATTTAGGAATGAACTCCATTCCCTACTACCTGTGTTTCTTCTACTTCCCCATTTTTAGCAAACAAAATGCCACAAACATTTGAAGATCTAGTTCACCCCTGGTTCTCTCTGACATTGACCAAGTTTTCTATTTCTTTGTGCTGATCTCTGAGGCTGGCTTCTTTCTTTACCTGGCTCTGAGGCTGCAAACCTGAAGAAATACAACAGTTCTCATATGAACACGGAATCCTCATTATTCTCTTGCTTCCTCTCTCTTTATTCCAGAAAGCACATTTCTTGTGTGAATCTGTTCAGGCTAAAAGAGGCATTCCTCATATTTTGTTAATAAGCCTGACAGCTCATTATGTGAAAAAGAAATTGCTTGAGAAAACAGCCATTTTGCATAAATTCTACTGAATTTCAGTCCCCCTTAGGCCACACATAGTTTCCATTTACTAGGATTAGAGTTATTTTCTCTCGATCAGCGGAAATGAGGACCCGTCTGTCAAAACAGACCATGAACATATTTCCCTAGCTCTTAGAAATCATCCTGGCTTATTTCTGGTGAATGCAATACACATTGAGGCAAAGAGTTCTACGGTTTAAGAATAAAAGAATGTAGTTTGATCTAATTTTGCCCCTTCGATTCGTGAGTCTGTCATGAGTAAAGTTCCATCCTCAGAGCTGTACCTTTTTATGTCTTACTGAGTAGATAAAAAGAGAACTATGGGTCCAACTACATCCGCCACAACATAATTTTTTATATGGTGGCATATAGATTTTGCTTTTAGGGCCCTCTCGAGGGTTGCCAAGTGGAAGATCATGACATGGTTTCATTACAGGTTCCTTCTGCAGACATTATTCAGGAAAGATCCTTTTGAGATTAGACACTTAGGAATCTATATGACATCAGTACTTGCCTTTGAAATCTAGGGAGTATGCGGGGGGAATAGTAATAATGTTTGATTTACAAGTATGTCCTAAAATTGGTGATAAGGAGCAGAAGTTAATGTGTTCTATCTCTCATCAGAATCCCCCCACTTTTTCATATGGTCAGGAGGCAAACAGCATCATATCAATTTAGGAACAATTTGGGGGACAACAGGAGCAACTAATATATTTCATTATCCTGTTGTCTTACCTGAGGCTTTCTGGAATTAAATTCCTATTACTCCATTTAATGTGGTATTCCCATTAGAAGTGTTAATAGATGATAGGTGATTTAGTTCTCTATTAGGCAAAAATATCTGGTCACCTAAACAATAAAATCACTCTACACTTCTTTCAACGCAATGGACTAAAATATATAACAAGATACTTCAGAAATAAAGGAAGGAGAAAACCCCACTTACCTTTGTTCCTGGTAACCCTGGTAAGCCCGGTTCTCCTTGAGGACCAATGAAACCTGGTTCTCCCTTTAAAAAAAGATGGACATACGAGATTGTTATTCATTTGGCAGTAAATAAGTAAAGTTAAACTGATTTACTTTCACTGGGATTTTACTCCTTTGATTGTATGCAGCTTTCC
>NW_024423453.1:4569136-4604486 GCF_017311325.1 Ursus maritimus
TGAGACCCAGCTACTGAGTATAAAATTAATCGGAATTTGTTTTGGTCAGTGAAAATACTCTGAGCAAATGTTTAGAGAAACTTGAGAAAGTAACAGTAAAAACCAGACAGGTGTCTTTATGTTAGGGTGGATGTGGTAGGTGGCCTTTAAGATAGGCCTCAATGATCCCACCTCCTGGGTATTCATGCGCTTGCGTAGTCCCCTCTGCTAAAGTGCAGATTGGACTTACTGACTCATTTCTAATGAACAGAATATATTGGCTGATGTAATGGGATATCACTTCAGAGACTAAGTTATAAAAAGACTGTGGCTTCCGTCTTGGGAGACCCTTCTTGTTCTTTCTCACTTGGATCACTTGCTTTGGGGAAAGCAAGCTGCCACGGCAAGCTGCCACACTCTGAGCAGCCCTATGGGGAGGCCCACAGGGTGAGGACCAAAGTCTGCCAACAACCATGTGTGTGAGCTTGGGAGTAGACGGTCCACCCGGGTGTAGTAGAGTCTTCAGATGAAACCACAGTCCCGGCTGCCAGTTTTGACTGCATCCTCGTGGGAGACACTGAGCCAGAGGCACCCATCTGAGTTGTGCTCCAATTCCTTTTCTTCCAAATCTGTGAGGTAGTTGTTTGTTGTTAGTTTTGGGGGTAATATGGTAGGCAGCAATAGATAACTGATATACAGGTGTGGCTAGGGAAGAGATTCAGGAATGTCCAGCGTGAAAGGAAAAATATCTCTCCTTGCTGTACCTCCACAACCTCTTCCCCACTACCTGCAGGAAACCAGGTTGTGATATAGTAAAATATATATTTAGTCTTGTTCCTGGTTCCTTGCACAGAGCTCCCCTGGAATTTCCTGAGTGATAAAGAGTAATTGGAGTATCTTTTGTTATTTATAACAAACCCCTTTCAAACATACCTGAATTTATGCTAATGAGGTGACTTGGTGGGTTCTTAGATAGCTTCAGGATGGGGGCTGTGCTAAAGTTGGAAGTTTCCGTCTTCCTCCCCTCACCATCTCCAGAGAGGGCAGAAGGGTTGGCGATTGAGTTCAATCAACAGTGGCCAATAATTTAATCAATCATGCTTACGTAATGGAACTTCTATAAAGATCTTTACATGGTAGGGATTTGAGAGCCTCAAGTTGGTGAACACGTCAATGTGCTGGCAGGATGGTACATCTCAATTCCACGGGGACGGAGGCTCCTGTGCTTGAGACTCTTTTGATCTCACCCTACCTAACTCTTCATTTTCATCTTCTATAACAAACTGTAATAGCATGGCATTTTCCTGAGTTTTGTGAGTTATTGTAGCCAATTATCAAACTTGAGTGGGGTTAAGGGTGGGTTGGTTGTTGGTACCCTCAAATTTGTGGCCAAGTCAGAAGTGTAGATAACCAGGGGACACAGTACTTGTGACTGGGCTTCTAGACCATCCTTTATATAGAGGGTGAGAGTGAGGGCAACTTCGTGGGACTGAGCCCTTAAAACCTGTGGAGTCTGATGCTAACCCTTAATAGTTGTTGTCACAATAGGATTGAATTGTAGGACACCCAGTTGGTGTCAGAGGATCAGAGAATTAGAGAACTGGTGTTGGAAAAGATACCATGTGTTTGATGTCAGAAAACACCTGAGACCAGGGTTCATATTTTCTTCAATATCCATAAAGTTTTATTTTCTTTTTAACGATGTGAGCTCAAATGTAAGGGTCTAACTTCCTGAAATCCATAAAGAAGTTTTAAAGCAAAAATGTACTTACTGCTTCCCCCCTCCCCCCAATTTGGATTATTTCTGGAGCAGTTGCTATGTTATATAATACATTTGATTTTTTTCTAATGTAGTGATATTTCAACATTTGTTTTTTGATACTTAGAGTTGAGCAGGAAGATACAAAGAGGATGTTTTATGGAAAGTGCTTAAATGTCATCAAATATTTTGAAACATATGAGTTTTAAAAATAGGTGTATAAAACCTTGGGTACTGGGTGGGGAACAAAAGGCTACAATAAGATAATAAAAATAATAACAGTTAACAAGAAAAAAAGGCTATCACTACCACAAAATGTATAGAACTCAAATATATTTATCTCTAGCTCTGATGCTCATTGTACTGGTTTAAAAAAAAAAGGTGGAGGCTAAGTAATGCTTTAGGCTTATTGTTTGTGAATTTTTTGTGACTCTAGTCTACCTGTTCCCATACCCTTACACATAATGGAAAGGAAACTCTGAACAAATAATTTTTAGATGATCTCTTAATGGTCTAAAATGAAAATCAACAATATTCGGAGAAATCAATGATGACCATTCTACTTAAAAAAGTTTAACTTATTATTTTAAACAAAAAAATCACATGGAATACATTTATTTACAAGATACTTCTCTCAATAAAATTTCATATACAAATACATAAATAAATATTCTCTGTCCACCCTCAAGAAAAAAGTTATAATAAAGTCAATGTGTATCATTAGTAATGACTTACTGTCATGAAAATCTAATGTGAGTTAATAGGTTGAAAATTTATAGGTAGAAAAGACTCTTGAATATCTTCAAGTAGAAATAAACTGATCTCACTATTTAGCAAAGCAAATAGAACACCGTTAAAGCGTACTAGTAAAAGAGAAGAAGAAAGAGTAAATGTTGAAAAAAAAATGTATTTCTTATTCAGGTTAGTGTTTAGTTTATAAAAAAGATGAAGCATGCAGTTTCAAAATTCACAAATAAATAAATAAGGCTTTGTGATCTCAGTGGTCAGACAAAAGTGATTTTTCTTCCCTTAAAAAAATAGAATATACATTAAATTCTCCTGAGGAAAGTATAGTAAGTTCCCTTAAATAGAATGTTCAGGGAGAAATTTTTTATTTCAAGATACACAATTAACAATGCATTTGATAGTCACAATGATTTTAGCACTGCTAATATTGGCTAATTTTAAAGACTTTGAGTATGATTAGTTTTACCTTATTTCACTCTAAGAAAACATCTATCATATTGATGTATTCATTTCTTATTTCAGTTTATTCAAGGGGAAAATAGCATACTTAACTTTAAGATCACAATTTTATGTTTACTTAATTCCAGAACTCTCAACCACTATGGAGACACTATCTTAATCCTCTCTGTATTTTTGCAGAATGGGGAGGAAATAATCATTGGTCTCTTTTCTGTCTCAGGCTTAAAAGACAAATTGTTGAAGTAAATCATGCATAAATATGTCTACTCATAGTCTTGAGTTGGTCGGGTTGTTTCTTAACTTCCTAAGCTAATGCCAGAGGTCCTCAAAGTGCCTTTTCATTTACCTGTATTAGTGTACACAGTAGGAAAAGTTTACTGATATGGTTTCAGATTCCACATTTCATTTAACCTTTAAGAAACTACCATTTGTAGAGTTTGGGGTAGTACTGAAGAAGAATATCCACAATTTTATGAAAAGTCTATTAAAATACTCTTCCCTTGTCCAATGACATATCTGTGTGAGGCTGTTTTTCTTCATACACTTCAACTAAAACAACAAATTGCAGCAGATTGAACGCATAAGCAGATATGACAATCCAACTACCTTCTGCTAAGCCAGACATTAAAGAGATTTGCCAAAAAAAAAAAAAAAAAGTATAACAATGCACTGTTCTTGGTAATTTTTTGTTTTGTTTTGGAAAATTCAGTAATATTTCATTAAAAAATGTTATTTTATTAACAAATAATGGGTTTCTTAAATTCCTTAATTTTAATTTCTAATAGGAAAACATCAACAGATATAAACCTACATAAATGAAACTGAATTAAATTCTTTCAATCCTTGGGGCGCCTGGGTGGCTCAGTCGTTAAGTGTCTGCCTTCGGCCCAGGGCGTGATCCCAGAGTCCTGGGATCGAGTCCCACATCAGGCTCCTCTGCTGGGAGCCTGCTTCTTCCTCTCCCACTCCCCCTGCTTGTGTTCCTTCTCTCGCTAGCTGCCTCTCTGTCAAATAAATAAATAAAATCTTAAAAAAAAAATTCTTTCAATCCTAGTTCTTAGGTGTGTAAAGGAGTTTTGAGACCAAGATTTTTGATAACTATTGGTACAAAGGTACAGAATTGAGTTAAAGCCTGGCTTTGCAAATTGGAATCCTGAGGGGCCCAATAATGGAAGATTCTGCTGTTGTTAATGGGTGGTATGCAAAGTACTTAGTGCTGTCTCTAGAATAAAGTAGATGAACAATAACTGTTTGTTATTATTGTTGCCCTCATCTTACAGTCTCAAAAATGCTAGCTATCATTATTATTGTTGTTGTTAGTATAACAACATCTCTGCAACTATTTGGGGATACACAAGGTGACTTCTTTTTTCTCTATAACCTGTATGGAGCTATACTGAATACCTTTCCACTTTCTTCCAAGAAGTAACCCTAAATTTTCTCATGTGAATATATTGTCGTTTCATGAGACAATATCCAGCTGTCAGAGACTTTAGGACTGTAAAAGCAGAAGTGTATAAGGTAGAGAGGTGACAGGTGTACTAAGAATGAGTTTTCTTCCTGTAAGGAAGGAAAAAGAGAAAATGGTCATACCTACTGAATTTCTCTAAGTAAATGTAATCCTTTAAAAAAACATCTTGCCACTTTGACAAGGACTGATTAAAAGTTCTAACCTCCTAAAATGTTTAGGAGAAAAGCCATGACAACCTATGGTTTTGTGGCAAAAAAAATTAGCAATTGGTTTTTCTACTATAGTCACATTTCTAGTTAACCAGAATAGAGGAAGGAGACTGGGTTAGGGGAGGTAGGGGAAAGCAGCTGAAATATGATCCAAGCACAAAACACTTTTGGGAAAAAAAATCTCTGGAGAAAATCAGACTATACAAAAATGAGGTTATATAAGTTTTCAGGGCAATGAGCAGGAGAAGTAACTTTTTCTTTTTTGGACTATATAATAATTCTCAGAGCTATTTTTATACAACTAATCTGATTTAATCAATGGGAAATAAGATTGCTAAATTGGAAATTATTCACACACATTTGTTTGAGTACACAAGGTAGGGGAGAGAGACGATAGAGAAAGTAGGAGCCACAGTGCAATTAAGCCCTTACACTACTTTTAATGAAGGGGCAACTAAATGTAGAGTTTAAAAAAAATTTATAAGACAATTAATTGAATTAGAAAATCCAAGTTAGAATTTCTATGAGCCATTTCAGGAATAACATGCAAACATGAGGCAGAGATCCTTTGAAAAGGGCAGATGATGCCTGTCATAATCAGGGAAAATGTATTTACACAGGTAAACAGCATGTAAAATAGCTCCACCATTGAAGTGAAAACAATAAAATATGACATTTTCTGAAGCAATATTAATCTTTTCAGTTTATGATGTGCTAGTGCTTTTTTAAATAAATGACAACAAAAATATCTAAGGAAAATAGGGGAAAGGCAGAGCTTTGAACATTGGTTTGTCTTAACACCAGGGCCTCAATGAACAGCATAAAAATGAGTTGAGAAGATTCGTTACTTCAGAGCCACTTTAATCTGTTCTCCTCTCAAGTTTCATATATATATTTATTTTCTCTCATTTCATATATATATACATATATATATATACACATTTACATTTTCCTTCATCTCTCTTCTCACTCACCATCTCTAGTGAGATAGCATTTTAGGTTTTTACTTTTGTTCCTATTGAGAACAAGATTACAAAGCCAATTGGGATCCCCTTGCTATTGGTGCTGCTGACCCTGCATGGAAGGAAATCAAGAGTGAAGGCAACCAACTGACAGATCTTACAATGTCATTGCTTGTAAAGTTAGTGCCCAAATACAGGGAAAGAGAGAAGTAAAAATTAGAGAGAGAAGGAGGAGAAGAAATCATGGAAGAATGTAGGGACAGAGCAAGGAGAAGACAAGAGAGAAAGAAGAAGAATGGAGAGAACAAGCATCTTAAAATTTTCTGTTCCTCTACCATGACCGTTAACTATTAAATCCAGGTTTAATCTGTTATTTTTGTCATTGTGTTTTCATGGGTCCTGGAAACATCCAACTAGATCTATGCCTGAGACAGACACAGGAAAATAAAACAATTTAATATCTAACTCCTTTTTAAATTTTTTAATTTTTATTTTTTTATTTTTAATATTTTTTATTATATTATGTTAGTCATCATACAGTACATCCCTGGTTTTTGATGTAAAGTTCTATGATTCATTAGTTGTGTATAACACCCAATGCACCATGCAATACATGCCCTCCTTACTACCCATCACCAGCCTACCCCATTCCCCCACCCCTCTCCCCTCTGAAGCCCTCAGTTTGTTTCTCGGAGTCCATAGTCTCTCATGCTTCATTCCCCCTTCTGATTACACCCCCTTTCTTTATCCTTTTCTTCTCCTACCGATCTTCCTAGTTCTTATGTTCCATAGATGAGAGAAACCATACGATAATATCTAACTCTTAAAAGAAATACAGAGCTCTGATTTAACCAAAGCCTGGAGATAAAATATAGACAGCACTATTTATCAGAACCCCTTAACACAACCCAGAATTTTCACTACTGAAACACAATTAAGAGCTGGCACAATATTCTGCTACCCAAGCCACATGCTAGCCAGTGATTAAACGGTTGTCAGAGAAATAGAAATCTCAGCTTTGTTAGTGCTATTGTAACATGGCAATAATGCAGCATTGAATTCCAAAATAAAGAAAAATTTGGTTTAATTTTCTGCTCTTGTCTTAGATGTTGCATCTGATTTCTTCCTGAGTTGTTTCATGAGTTTTGTCCTTTGTTTATTCTTTAATTAATTAGCTCACCACCAATGAGTTCAAAAATTAAGTCTCAATACCAAAACTGTAACATGTTTCCCTGTGTTAAGCTGGTAGAAAAAAATCAATAATAGAGTAGCTGTGGTTTTGGCAACTAGACTGGGATTTGGGTTGGGCAGAAGAAATGCTATTTATTCAGAATATAGCACAGTATAGGCCTAGTAGTACATTGCTGGGAACAGCAGCGACAGCAGCAAGCAGTCCCATCTGAAAATCTGACACAAGTTGCTAATTTGAATGAAAGTTTTAAGCAGCCAGGGCACATAAAGATGCAGACCCAAGTCTACAGAGAATAGCTGTAGCTTAGATCAAAGATGTATCTTCACATGACCAACTTTGGAGGACCTAATGGTCTCACATTGCCCTTTCCAACTGTAGCTAACCATTTCAGCAGCCACAACTTTGATCTTGTAGTATGAAGCTCAGTGAAAATAAGTCACAGTAGCTAGTGAGTACTGTATTCAAACAATTACCCTGTTTTTGCATCAAAAAGTTTCCTCGCTGATGAGGGTGTTAGTATTAGATCTCTCTTTTTTTCTCTCTCTCTTTCTTTCTATCCACCCAGAATTCTTTCATAAATTGGCAATGTGTGCATAAATAAGAAAATTAAGCTGTAGGTAGGTGGGATCTATTCACTCTATAAGATTAAAAAAGATACAAAGAAGGTAAGATTTTTGACTGAAGCCACTTCTGCTTAACTCATTTGTTGTTACTTTTAAAAACTTTAAATAGCCTAACGAGTTAGCTTAGATTCTGTATATTCTGACAACTCCCCCCCAAAATGAAACTCCCTAAAACAAAACAAAATACCCCAAAACAATGCAAACAATTACTTTCTTTAACAACAAAGAGGGTAACAAAAACTGGCCTCTATGTTACAACAAGGCAAAGGAAAGATAGAAAATTCCCTAAGAACATGACCTTTCTGAAATCTAACAATAACCATTAAAGGTCTCATTAAGTCTCAGAATTCCATAATAAAATTCAGACTGATTTTCCTTCAAGCCCACATTAAATACATGGCAAGAAAGTATTTGAGATCACCTTCCTTTATCTTCTAAATGGCTATTGGGACAGTCCACTGAATGCTCTTCTGTCAAATGTACATAAAGAATCCTTCGTATACGTGAGAAGAGTCAACAAATACATAGATGGGATTACTGGTCAGGGTCAGAAAGGAAGAGACAGCTTCATTCACACAGAACTGGCTCCCCGGGTGTTTCCCTATAAACTTCCAGAACTTACCATCTGTTAAATGGAATGGTGGCCAGAAAGTCCTAACTGATTAGCTCTTGCCCACAGAAAAATCTCTGGTTTTTCATTTATAATCATTTGTTTTATTTTTATGTCATTATCAATTAAAGCAGTAAAAGATATTATTTTTTTAACCTGTCTAAAAAAGCCTCTAACATACCAGCTTAAACCAAGTCATGTTTTCCATGATATTTAGTACTCCCAAGCAGAACTAATTTTCATTGCCCAAAAAATAGTACAATAGGGCTTGAAAAATATGTGCTGGTTTGCCTGGGTGCTAAAGCATCACCAATAATCTTGATTAATGTGTCTTGACACTGAATGCATTAGCCATACAATATTCTCCTTGCGTAAAGGCTAATTAGAATTCAAGTCAGCATGATACCTGCTTCTGAGGATTACAGCAAGAACATTTGCTGTAATAAGAACGTCCAGGCAGCTAGTTTTTGTAATGATTGATTTGTAAAATTATTGAGGGGAAAAAAAAAGGAATGAGAAAATAGAGTCTGTCCCCAAAACGCTATTTCCCTTAAGGATGAAATTTGAGTGTAAATTAAGACATCTTGGTGATATGATGAAAATGAACTGCAACAGCAGGTTTATTTAAAACTCAGAAAACATACCTTTCTTTTTTTTTTATTCTTAACAGGATTACATCATGAAAACACATTCAGCATATTTATTGGAGGTTTCATTGTGGCTGCTAAAAATCTCTGATTTCTGGTTGTATGACTTTCCTAATTGGATTCTTAAGCTACTCAGCCGCTCAGACACGCTCTGTGCAGGCAGGAAATAATTCTAAGTAACAATAACACAACCTTATCCTTTTAACCAGTATTTCTTCCTTTTCTTTTTTCCTTTTAGGAATACATTTCACATCCTATGTTACTTCCAAAAACTCTCCCCTCCTGTTTTTAAAATGAGATTTGGTGTTTCTGAGGAAGGAACGTTCTCTCCCGTGGATTTAGTTGGTAAATTTCTATTAGATTATTGAAAACTGTAATTAACCCTAAGAATGCCAAAGTAAATGTTCCTGCCACCTGTAAAACTTAGCCTTTATATGATTTGGTGTCAAGGATGATTTCATATAATGAGGTATAAAGAACTGGTTACTGTCTCATACCCTCCTAATCTTTAAATTCTTAATCTGAATGTCCAATTTTCACTAATGTGGAAGCCAGAAGAAAACTATCAAGTTTGAGGGAAAATACTTAAAATTTTTTTGCCACCTAAATGATTTTTTTCATTTGATGTAATTTCTACTGTATTATGTTTCCCTACTCTATTAATTTTACTGTGTTATATAAATTTTTCCCAATTTACTTTCTGAACATGATGAGATAAACTGGTGGTCTCTGTTGAAAGGAGAAAAGCAAGCATTGAAAATCCATATTTGTAAAAAAATGTCTTGGTCCAGGCAACACTATGACTGGGGCCTAGAAAATTTTCCTCATTACATGTCCAGTTTCTTTTGTGAACAGTGTAAGGAGAATTTTGACAGTACTATGTCTGATGCCCAGAAGGTTGTGTTCCTTCATCCTTTGTTCCTGGAATATATTTGGATTATAGGAAAAGGGGAGTAGTGTGATGTTACAAGAGAAATTAAGGTTCCTTACTGCTCTTAAAGGTAACATTCATCCATCACTGCAAAGGAGTTTTCAGAATCTACCTCTATTAACCCACAGAATGTAAATGGCTTTACATTCTCCAGGTTAAAATGACTCATATGAGGAAAGACTATATTGACCATGTACAAAACCAATATTTCCAATATTCTGAGCTGCTCCAAGAGAAAGAAAGAGTAATAGCTAAAATGTATATAGGACTTACTATATGCTTGGCAATATTTTAGGAGCTGCACATGTATTAATTCACTTAATATGCACAACTCTCTAAGTTATATACAATAATGATTCTCATTTTATTAGGAAACCAGAGGACAGGGAGATTACTGTAACTTGCCCAATGTCATGATACAGCTTCATTAACTGGTGAGGGGTAGAACCAGGACCTACACACTGGTGGTCTGATTCTAAAGTCAGGTCTCTTGATTACTGCTCTATACTGCTTCATTACTAGGGTAATGTAATCATAAAAGGGGTAAGTAATGTATTTACATTTTTCAAAATAAGTGTGGAGAAAAAAAATTTTAAATATGAACTTCAGATCTTACCCTTTTATGTGATATCAGAAAAGCTTGTTACAGTAAGTTTTACCCATGAAAAATATATTTGAAGGTTTGTTTATAAAAATCATTTTCTGAGCTCAAATCCTATTCCAGAAGATCAATGTCTGCATGGTACATTGTGCATAATTTAATTTTCCCAGTTGAACATCTTGACACTATATGAACCATGAATGCATGAAATAGGAATTCCAAATGTCTTCCACATGGTGAGAGAACCTTCCAATACTTGTGCAGGAAACTGAAGAGTAGTTTGAAATTAAGTTATGCCTGTTCTTGGTGACTTTTATTGTGTATGCCCAAGGTATCAGCACTTTTCCCTGAGTAGGACTCTGAGGTGATAGATAGATGAGTCTGCTGTCTGTATTTAGGCTCTTTGCTCATTTCCTGAGAGCTGTGTGGAAGGCATTTGGGTGCTCATTAAGTTCCCCACCATTCCCTGGGAGCAACAGGTGGCGAATCAAAGCTTCCCTGGTATGTCATGGCTGGTTTCCTCAATGTCTTCGAAATAATGGATGGCATTTGCATGCTCTCTGTAGTACCAGCAGATAAGAAGGGGATGAATAGCAACAGGAAGTATTTCCAAAGCATGAATTCTCACACAAGTTCTTGCTACCACACGTTCTAAATCCATGCATGTGGTTTCCTCTTTTAAATATTGTTACTCATTCAAACTATGAAATTACGATTAACTACCCTGCGGTTAGCAACCAAGTAGAAGCAAGGTATATCAAAGGAATAAAGAACATCTCAAGTTAATGAAGCCATATCGTAAGGTTATAAACTTGAAACTCTACCTTTATAAATACCCAAAGCCTGCTAACGACTATGTGTTCTTAAATTGTCTCCTTCACAAAATGACATCTGTATTCTGAGCACCTACTACGTTATAAAGAAAGAATATTGCTCACATCCTGAACTAAAGCAAGAAGACAAAGCTAATTAAACCAAAACCAGAATCTGTGATTTAAATCAAATACAGGGTAATTCCCCAACAGTACTTGATAATTGCATAGAAAAGTATCTGTAGTGAAGGATAAAAAGATTTTGTCACTTGATAGCTTCTTGTCACAACAGTTACAGTCAAGGTTTAAAAAACAAAGGAAAATATCAGCTATATTATCTGGACAAAATACTTCTGGCAACGTCCTAGGACCCTCGGAATAAAAGTGTCTGCAGGAGGTGGCAAATAACTCTTCCCAATTTGAAAAAGTTCAAAACATTTGAACTAGTTCACATATGACTAGGGAAATTCCATGGGGTATTTTTCATGGTGGAAGCCATAAAAGGAATAAGAGGTAATGATAACAAATAGAGTAATTCAAATTGGGTTTTGTTCATTTTGGAGGGAAAAACTCCAACACCTTCACCCTTACATAGTCTTTCTCACCCAGACTGTGCCTCAGGAGAAGAAAGCACATTTCAGCGCAGCCCTGAGGTTCCTGCCACAGGAGCACAGCCCTGCTAACTTACAAGTAAGTGCTGCAAGAAGCCCTGCCCCAGCCCTTCCCAAATGTCCCTCCTTTCCAATGCCTCCCCCCGTATTTATAGCGAGACCAGGTTTGTTTTTTTTTAACTCATGTTGAGTATAATTTTCTCAAATTTGTTTTTAAAAATCTAGGATCTCCCAGTCACTTGTAAAAAAAACTATTTTTTTTAAATGCATGGGAATTACTAAGGAACTGCCATAAATTAACTCTACAATATGAAATCACATAGTTAATTAAGTTATTTTGCTAAATATCAATTGATAAGGAAAAGACTTTGACACTTTAGTAAGCTGTTCTCATACATACTGAGGAAGCCAAAGACAAAATATATTAAAAGGACATATCTGAATGTCCATGATACTAATCTGGAAACATCAAACAAAAAGTGGAAATTTCTGACTGCCAGCCTGAAAACCAGTTTTCATGTCTGTTACTTATACGAAGTACAGTCATAAAATATATGATACCATATGATGTCTGGGGAACTCAATAATTTAACGTGTTTATTCTAAAGCCATATTATTTCATCTGCCATACTTCAAACACAAACTTCATCAAACAGTATAAATAACCCTCACACTGAAACTAGGATTATTAATTTTGGAATGGTCTAATGCACACCAAAGATTGATTCAGAATCTATGAGAACAATGAAGGAAAAATATACTTGCATTATGTTACTCTGTCAAACGGTTCTAGAATTTAAAAAAAACTAAAACTTTGAAGCTTTAAAAAGCAGATCTTAAAGGAGTCAGTACTGCTAAGGCAGAAGAACTTTAAGCCTTGTCAGTTGCCCTGTGAAAAATTTTAAGCATTTAAAAAAATGTATGCTTCTTAACATTTCTGATGGTTTGGAAACATGTAAAACAATGTTTTCAAGCTAAGCTTTAAGCAATTATTTCAAAAGATACACACAAAGTTTATGGAAATAGTATATGGGACAGAATAGTTTAGTCATCTGATTTGTCCTTTGCAGTGAGAGTTCTTGACAGGAAGTGGAAGGAGAAGATATTTTAGAGTGATTGTTATAACGAATGAACTACAAAAACAGCTGCCTAAGTGTTCGATTTATGGGGATATGAAGACTCTGATTCCAGTCAGAATCTGATAGGATGTTACGAGTAAAATTAAAACGTGGAAGTAGACATTCTAGACTTTAAAGAATTCCTATGTGGCACTTACATTTTCTCAAGGGGCATAGGAGGTTCTAATAGCAGAATATACAGCCCAGATAGCAGTGGCAAATGTCAGCAATACCTGTGCCTAGTTTGCAATTTAAAAATGCCAACGCAGGGCTCAAACCCACGACCCTGAGATGAAGACCTGAGTT
This sequence comes from Ursus maritimus, assembly GCF_017311325.1. NCBI lineage: Eukaryota > Metazoa > Chordata > Mammalia > Carnivora > Ursidae > Ursus > Ursus maritimus. The sequence continues at coordinate 4,582,174 of NW_024423453.1, forward strand.
GAGATCAAGAGTCAGATGTCCAACCGACTGAGCCACCCAGGCACCCCTTGATTTAAAAAATTTAACTGATTGAGATGGCTGGAGAGTATTTAAATAATAGCATTGTATTTTTAGTTTTCATTTTTTCCCTACTTTCCTTTGATTTCTGTGGCTTCACAATTACAGTTCTATGAAGCTGAGACTGTCAGTGCAGTATTTACCTTTATCCCCGGAAGTCCAGGAAGCCCAGGAAGCCCTGGTTCACCCTACATAGGAAAATCACATAGCATTATAGAACAATAGTCACTCAGTCACAGTATCTGGAGAAAAACACGGCAAATGTTCCCAACTGAATACTTGCTGCATATATATATATACATACATAAATACTGTCTAGTTTTAAGAACTTTGGTGAGATTATACAGTTCAGTCAACTCTTGATTCAGGAATTGGTTGACCATTTTGCAGATTTTTCAGGATTTTCTCTCTTCCTGCCATCTCACTGCTCATTGGCATCTTGACCACAAGGTAAGCAAGAGAAGGAAAAGGAAAAGGAACTCCTACGTTTTATTATTCCCTGGTAAATGATTTCTCTCCGAAGCTGAAGCTCTTTGCTGAAATGAGGATTATGTATGCATTTGAATAATGCATCCTGTTCCCAGGCTCTCTTACCTCAGATAATCAAGAGTTGGCTGTGTGAACAGATGGTCACATCAAAACAATATACATTAAAAGTCTTGCTCACTTAAAAGTATAGTAAGATTTCTTTTCCATTCCTGAATGATGAGAAGATAAATGCATGGTTAAGATTATACTTAACTCCAGCTTGTATCTCTGACAATTGTTGAGTCTGGGTAACCCTGCTTAGCAATTTAGGGCTAATGGTACCAAGCGTGCAGCTGTTCCTGAATACAGGTTTGAGATTAAGTGGCACATTTTGTGTGAGCACACTGGAGTCAAGCTAAATCTCATTTTCACAGAATTGTCTACATTATTTTAAGTACAAAGCATAGTGACAAGAGGTTACATTGCTTAGAAAATCTCCTGAATTCCACTAAAGAAGCATAAAAGAATCGCTGGGGAAAGTGAAAGTCCATCCTACGTTGGACTGAGGTGACTATTATTTGTGGAAACAACATTTGAGGGTAAAAGGCACACACTGTTTCATAATGGTCAGTCAGTGAGGCATTAAACTAGATATAAGTGGTAAAAGGAGACATTTCTTTTAATCTAAATGCTTTAACAATCCTCATTCCAAGGAAAACCTACTAAGAACAATCAGGTATTTTCTCTTTAATAGTAGTACTTTCATATCATGAAGAGACAGAATTTGCTCTGGTATTATCAAAAGAAGAATCCAGATACTGTTTATTAAGCTGTAGGGTCAGACATAGAGGGGACAATGACTTTCCTGATGGTTTAGGTCACAGGTGCTTCAGGAATGCAAGAGAAAAACTATGCTGTTTGAAACTATATAACTTAAATTTTGTACTGTGAACAGTAAGACTAAGATGAAGTCACGCCAGAGAAGAAAGAATGATCATTAAGAATTTGAGGTTATATTCAAAGAATACTTGTCCAAGTAGATGAACTTTCCAAAGAAACACTACATATTTGATTTTCTTTTTTCTTTCCCCTTTGCCCTTCATTTGATAAATTTAAGAAGATCCAGTAAATAGGGCTGCTTCCATATTTTACTGAAGATTCTTTTTTACTTAAAAAAAAAGTACAAGGCCTTCGAATATACAGTAAATTGCAGTAGAATATACAACCAATAAAGTAAACCTATTGGTGACAAATCTATACTTTTGTATTGTTTTAGGAAAGGCCCTCAAAACTCAGGGCATCCTATTCGAAATGTGTGAAAATACAGCAGTCATAACACTGTTTCCCTGCAGGAGTTCTCACCATATAATGCCCTCCCACCATATTAAAAGGATTGTATGACTACTTTGAAAAAGGTATTTATATACACATGTATACACAGACACCCATCCATGTTTTCTAACAATGAGAACTATGTATGAGACATTATGGGATATTTTATAATGTAGATTGAATACTCAGAGACTTTAGCATTTAGCTGTTCCCTATATCACATGTGTGTGTATGTAGGTATGTATTTATATTACATTATTAAATGGACTTTTTAAAGAAAAATATTTCAGGAACACATATTTCATAGTCTTGGATTTTTGTAAATTTGACCTTTCCAAATTTACGTTTATTTAATGTAGTAGTCAATGCAATGAAAGATGATAAAATATTTGTTACCCTTTGCAGAACATCTCAACATTCTTAGGAAGACTTTTCTTCCTACATAACTTCCCTATATTTATACCATGAAGGCTTGTCTCCTATCTCTCGGCCCAGGAGCTTCTCTGGGTTGAGTTCTTGGGCATGCATGGCCCAAGGTCAGATCTGGGTCATAATTAGGAATTGGTTTGTTATTCCATTCAAAGAATACTTGTCCAAGTAGATTAAACTTTACACATTATGCTTTGGGTTCTCTTTTTTCTTTCCCTTTGACTCTTGACCCTCCATTAAAGGAGACCCTTATTGCTGTCAAGTTTGGGACTCTGCTTTTGCCCCCAGTGCCTTGTACTTTTAGATATACTTCAACAGGGAGGGTCCCTTCAAATGGGGAAGAAAGTATTTTTATTCCTTGAAAACTAAAAAATATATTTTAAAACGATACGGAGAAGTTAGAAAGAAAGAACTATGTGATGAAACACAATACCTATTTTTATAAATCTACACATTCAGTTTACAAACATAAATACACACTCAAACTCATGTATCAATCACACACTTTACTGCTGAATCTATCAAAGGAAAAAAAACTATGATGAAGTCATTCTACATTATGACTGTTACACTAAATAACAAATTTTCATATTGGACAACACCAGACAGGGGAAAGCTCATCAATGGGCTTTTCATTCTGTCACGATACTCTACATTTCTGGAATGTCCCTCACGCAGAAGCTTAACCACGGACTCCACAACACAGTTCTTCTGAGGAAAATGCCATGGAAGATCTCTTGAATTGATTCTGTACTCAGTTCTGCTTGTCATTTTCTAATCTTAAGTAAGCAGCAAGCATGGGAATACTCTATTTTTAAAGCAATGTTGGGGTAAATATTGCCAAATCCTAATATTAGACAAAGGAAGTCATAAATACTGTGGGCAAGTGAGTTGCGTCAAAGGCTAGAATCTGGCCTGAATATTGATGGAAAAGATGCTGTTCATTTCAGGGCACGTACTCATCCAGATAGGTTGTGAGCTTTTAATGAATCCACCCCTTCTCTCGATATAATTTAGAGCAGATTTTTAATGAAATACAAAGGAAATCCAATGTTTCCATATGTAAACCTGTAAACTTCCAGGAATGAATCTAAACTGTATTTCTAAATAATCATGATAAGACAATATTTTGTTAAGCAATTGAAAATCATTTTGGATCTTCCACTCTGAAAACGGTGGAACCTGTACAAAATTATAGCAGATTTGTTTTGTTTTGTTATGTTTTATTAAAAAGGCATAATAGTCTTACAGACATTTCTTTCAGTATATCACAGATGTGGAGAGCAGTTGAAATTCAGTTTTTAATTTTTAAATTTTTTTAAATTTTTAATTTTTTAATTTAATTTTTAAATTTAATTCTTAAAGATGAGGGGACCTAAAATTAGATCATCTGAGAAGATTATTTGCTTTTTCAAACCAAAGCAGACCACAGATCTCTGATGATACCACTAATTTCAAATTTTTTACATAAAGAATTGGTAGGAAATCTTAGGAATTAAATAGCAAAATTTGCAGAATTCTGCTGGGCTCCTTGGAAAAATCTGAACTTTACCTAAAACTGGGCCTGATAAATCATTACTCTTACAGCCTGAGTTTCAAAAGAAAACTCTATTTTTAAATCAGAGGAATTTTAAAAGAACATGAAAGACCTTCTCAAAAATTACTTTGATCCTAAGTGTTTAAAACAAAGCAACCATCCGCTCAATGACTTCAAGAGTGTGGGAACATTATTTTACCACGTCTCAGGATTCCAAACTCCTCTAATGAGATTTATTCTTTCTCTTCCTTTACACTAATGAGGTAAATTCTATGTCTCTAATCATATTTTTTCTACAACATCAGCTATTGCTAGATAAAGGTAGAGTCATAATCTTCAGAGATTTGACCTAATGTGGAATTCACATTTACTCGTTAGCTACAACACATCTGTTACCTGAAATCTGACGGCACTGGGCACTGATAGCCAGATGCTCAAACTATAAATGGCTAACAGTTGTTTCCTGCGTCAGACTCAAATGAGAATATGAATCTAAACATAATCACTGCATATCCTCTAATTTATCACTGAGGTGAAGCACAAATGATTAAAAAAATTCATGTACGTGTTCAGGGATTGGTTAAAGTGCTTGGCTAGTGTCTCCAATGAAAACTTCGTTTATTAACAAATCTGGTTTGTATACCATTCACTGCATAGGTAGATAAGATTCACATAAAAGATTATCAGTAGGGAAGTATTTGAAATGAAAGGAAAAGGAGTATAAGAAGCTATCATTCCCAACTGAAACAGTTTAGTAAACATTCATTTCTTCTCATGAATGATAGAAACATGCAGAGTAGCTTTAAACATGCAAGATAAGTTGGCATTCCAACCCGACTGATTTTTGTTAGCCTCAGACAGCTGAGTATATGCAGACCTTAGTTTATAAAGCATCTTTTTACATGTACGGAGTGTTTCATATTTTGCCATGGTCAGCATCAACCCTTTTAAATTGCAAAACAATCACTAACACTCTGCATGCAAAGCATGAAAACTGCATCATTTCCCAATAATTGTTTTCATATCACACAGTGGATAGTAGGTATAAAATGGCAAATATGAGCCAGTACAAAGAACACACTAGAATAGAGGTATTACCTTTTGTCCTGGACGACCAGATTCTCCAGGCTCCCCCTGGCCAAAAGAAAACCAAAGATGATAAAAACAATCTTACAAGAATTTTCCAAAACCTTTAGGCCTCTGGGCACTTTCACACAGATGGCCTAGCCTTCTTGATCACATGCGTTTCGTTCACTATTTTCTATAGCTCTACACCTCACCAGAGACAGGAAACTGTTTTTGCTGTGAACGTACCTAAAGCTCACATACAAATCCACATTTCTTTAAAAACCAACTGCAGAGAGAAGTGATGGCAAGACCTCTTATTTAAGCCTTTATCAGATTTCCAACAGATACTCCCTGTTGTGTTTGGAAGCTGATAATTGCAGAAGAATAGAAACAGTTATAACCAACAAAACTGGTACCAAAAAAGAGAAAGCAGAGGCTTATAAAATTCAAAACTGTAACTCCGGGGCTACAAACACTCTCAGGGTTATAGTTACCTTAATTCCTGCAGCAGATGATCCAGGGTCACCCTAAAAGAAAACCCATGAGAGATTATTCCACAAGTTATGAGAACAGGAAACATACAGACACAGAGAGAGCCGTTATCAACATGGCACTCAAAGGCGCCCCATGACTAACCACACCAGGTCAGCTGTTAAGATGTCAACAATTTCCAAGGTAAACAATGCACTTTCTAAAAACACAGGTTTCTTTTGAATGCAAAATACTTAAGGACTATATTCCTTGAATACAATAGAAATCTGTAGATATGTATCTCTTCCCTAGATACAGTGCTAAAAGTGTATTCTAAAGTAAGAAGTTACAATGTGGAGACCTGGAATTTGGGTTTTCTCTATTTCTGGAATTTATTAATGTCACGGGCTCTCAGTTACTGGGAGTTCCTTGACCCTCTCGGTCTTCAGAAAGTCAGGNNNCAGCAGATGAAGTCAAAGGGTTAATGACACCGATCTGGAAAAAGCCACGTAGCAGGTCGGATTGTTTTCCTCACGAAGCGCTGTCACAGTTATGGGCGGCACATTTTCTCTAGCTTTACACTTATTTCATTGTGACGCAGTCACCGGAAAATTACAGGATGATGGATGACTCCTGGGTGGCAGGGACATATGTAAGACCTGAGAGAAAGTCTTGAGGTAGAATGTGCTTTCCTAAAAAGCACGGTATGCCGTCGGGATACCACAGAGGGTGACTACACTCCCAAAGCAAATATGCCGTAATATCAGCAGAGAGGGATTCGTGGAAAAGAATACGGAAGTTAGTTAAGGATGTTGCATTTTTTAAAATTTAAATTCAATTAGCCAACATATAGTACATCATTAGTTTCTTTTTTTATGTTAACTAATTGAATTGAATTTTTTATCATGTTATGTTAGTCACCCTACAGCACATCATTAGTTTCGGATGTAGTGTTCCATGACTCCTTAGTTGTGTGTAACACCCACGGCTCATCACATCATGTGCTCTCCTTAATGTCCATCTATTTCTAAAATGAGGCCAGCAAAAGGGCCTCAATTTTGCAGCTCCTTCTAGCCCCCTGTCCCATGAACATGCTACAAGGCCAAAAGAAAAGGGGGGAGAAAATTTCGTCATTTGAGACTGCTGAGAGAATGGGAACCGCCACAGGTGGAAGGTACGTATTGGAATTTCCTCAGCTGTCGTATCCATGCACGTGCTCAAGAAGTTCCAGGGGTCTGGTTCCTTGCTCTGGGTTTAGGAAGCGGCTCGCCACTCTCTTTTAGAGACACGGAGGAGGCCTCAGGCCTCTGTCCGTGGAGCACGGTCCCCTTCACCCAATTCTTTCCACCTCTTCTCCGGGCTGGCCCCTTCTCTTTCTTGAAGTGTCAGCTTACGTGGCTTTGCCTCAAAGAACCCTTCGCCTACTAACTTCAGACACATGCCCCTCACCTACAACATCTTACGGCGCAGCCTTGAGCTCTGTTCATGTCCTGCATAGCTCACCTCATAATTATGCATCTATGTGTTCAGCCCATTCATTGGCTGCTCCTTCATCAGACAATCAACCATACGGGGGCAGAGTCAGTGTCTATTTTTACCCAGTGCCTAGCCCCTAGGAGGTGCTCCATACCTATACGGCAAACGAGTGGACGCATCTCAAAAAGAATGTTTTAAGCAAGTTAGCAGTCAAGGATCAAAGTGAAAAAAAAATGTAGGAGGGAAAAAAGCTTAGAAAGGAGAAGGAAATCGTAAACTAACTTGCTGAAGAAACTGATACATACGTGAGCTTCTTTGATGTCTGTAATTGTTATTACCCAAGGAAAAATTATAACATGACAAAACATAAGGGCCCTAAATACTGTCTTATACTGACTTCTCATTCTAATCATTAACATTCAATTGAGTTCCAAATGGGGAGTGACATAAATGTGGCTAATAAAATAATACTTATTTCTACTGAATCAAATCTGAAAGCCGTCAACACCAATGAATCAGGTGTGCAATACCTTGCACAATAAGACCTCTGTATTCCTAAAAGCAATTTTGACTTTGCTAAGTCCCTTCTCTCATCTCATTTATACCCCATAAAACTCTGATGAGATAGGGCAGATATTACTATTTTCACTTAATACATAAGGAAATTGAAGCAACTAGAGGATAAGTGAATCTTGGACTTCCTAAATGCCACTGCCATGTTCTTTTTATTAGAATAAGAATTATTGGTTTATTGCATTTTGACAACAGGGCATAAAAGTTGCAGTAAACTTGTAAATAAAAGGAAATCGCTTGTATTAACTGCAGTTTAAAACCTTTTTATTGTTAGTGTCCTAATGGATGGCTGGGTAGTCCACCGCTGAGACTAAGGACTAGATTTAGTTCTTACAGAAAGTGGATGGAGAGAAAAAGACGGTTTTCTGAAAGGCTGATTTATTTGTGGAAATTGGAGCAGTTTCATTTGAGAGGACTATGAGTGATATTTTAATTCTCTTTTTAAAAACTTAGACTGTAAAATCTCGAGGAATTTTTATAACTTTTAAGTGGCAAGACAACTGCTGAAAGACAGTCATAAGTTAAACATTTTAAAGGATAGTCCTGCAAACAGTGGAAATAAAACAGTCAGTGCTTATAATCCTCATTCCTCCAAAAGTGAAAGTGAATACAGGATTAAAGTAGGAAAAACCCAGCTATGTCTTAAGTATACTCTTTGCTTCACAAGTCGGTTGGTCTAGAAACAAGTTTCCACAGGGTGAGTCAAAAATGGGAAAATCCTCTGAGAAGACACTTGAGATAAATGAATTTGACTTTTCAACATTCAAACACAGAGAGTTTCTGGTTTGGGTCGTGATTGTTTTCAAACACAATAGTTAGTATATAATGTTATGCATGTGTTAATAAAGTCTAAGTGGATAAATGAAGTGAAAGTGGTGACATTTCTATCATTCATTAATTCATTCGATAAAGTTTGTCGAGCACTGATTATGTGCCAGCTGTGTTCTGTTTGCAGGGATGCAGGGAGCTGAGTAAGAACAGGGAGCAACGCAGTTACAATCCCCATCCTTGGCCTGTGCTCACAATAGTCACATACTAATATATATACACAAAAATATTATTGATTGAAAGCATGAAAAATACTTTCTCTTTCTTCCTTTCTTTCCTTTTTTTTTTTTTAAGAAAAATCTGGGCTAGGAAGAGATTCTCATGTTTGGGAAATCCTGTGTCTCTGTATATTCCAGAAGATATGATAAACAAATGCACATCACGGGAAAAAGCTCTACCACTCCATGAAAATAAAAAGCAGTTGAAAGGAAAACCAATTTTTGTAAAAAGGTTGTTCATTTGATAAATATTTTTTTGTCTTACAACTATGTTCCAGGAACTTGGATTGGTGCTGGGAAGTTTGGTATCGTATAGTTTTTTGTTTATTTAGTTGTTTTTTCTTTCCCAATGAGCTGGATGTCCAGTTAAACATGGAATTACAATAAACGTTGATAACGGTTATGAAAGGGATTTTAAAGAGTATTGTGGGAGCATAGAGTAGGTAACCTAAGCAATCTGGAGGAGACCGAAAGGCTGCCCCAGGGAAATGACTTATAAATTAAGGTCTCGGAGGAGTGAGGAATAGAAAGTGGAGGTGGGAGTGGGCAGATAGTAAGAGGGTTCTAAGCTGAGGTAACCACATGTGCCCAGTTAGAGAGGGCCCACATTGACCAGGCGTGTGGGGGCCCACTGAGATAGGCCTTCACACATGATTTTAAGAAGAGACAATTTGATGGTAGCTCCAAATATGGGTGTGGCTTCTGAAAAGCTCAGAGGATACAAATCAAAGATGCCACGTGGGCATAAACCAAGAAGGCAGTGTGTTTAGGGGAATGGAGACTGAGGGAGCAGAGAGAGTGAAGGCACCTGTCACGTTGTCCCAAGACCGTGAAGCTGGAGCTTCCAAATCAGCAGACTGAATTGTGAATAACAGAGTGGTGTGACCAAACCATTCAGCTTGCTGCACAAACATCTACTTTCAAGTTGGCCGAAAGAGATAACAAATCCATTTCTACCTTTGTCGGTGGGACGAACGCTCCAAAGAGCAAAACATACCCTTTGCATAGTAACTCCACACATGACTGAAATCATTCTTTGGCGTGTTACTCTCAAGCCTAGAGTGCATCGCAGTTGCTGGCCATGGACAAAACCCAGCCTAGTGGTTTTTACAGTTCCACAGCATTTCCAGATGACCAGTCTGGAAAGGTTTAGATTGCTTTACCATCCAAAGGCACTGAGTTGGATCAAAAGGAAAAAAATCCTATTAAAGTGAATCAGTCAATGACGTAATTTACTACACCAGTGGCAGAAAAAAAGCATTTTTTGATTTTACATCTCAAACTTGGTAAATGATGAATGAGTTTCACATACTGAACCCAAAGGCCATGAGAAGAGTGTTTCCAACATACTGGAAACAAATTATATGACAGAAGCAGGAAATGTTTTAAAAAACACATCAAAAATTATATTCCAATTACAGCATTCTCGGGATGAATGCTGCAGGTCAGATTACATATTATACGTTACAGATTCCTATTTACGATCCCCCGTTTAGGTCCATTGAAAGTTTATAGAAATGATTTCCGTTTTAACTGAAGCATTTTTTGTACTTAATTTCAGTTGTCTAATAAAACTTATTGATAAAAAAGAAAACAACCAATCTAGTTGATTTCAATTTCCTTGTGGTAAGAAAGCTAACATTTATCGGGCGTTTACTCTACGCGAGTCAGTATGGTAAACGATTTGCATTAATATAAAAAGTAAGAACAGTATTCCCTTGAGATGGACTTGGTCTTTTCAGAGAAAAAAGTTGCTTTACTGCTGGAAAACTGAAATTAAAAAAATGTATGATTAAAGAAATGATTATTAGCCTACATTCCAAAAATGAAGTTTTAAAAATACATCTTCTAATAGAAGCATAAAATTCTCTACAGAAATCCGTTAGGTGTAGTTCAGACTTGGCATAGACTTTATTCGCCTGAAAAAAAACTGCTCTCTGTTTAGCAGATTTGCTTTCTTTAAGGAGAGACTGTAAACTAAGGCCAGTGGGCCAATTCCAGCTAGCACCTGTTTTTGTGTGACCCATGTGCTAAGAATGGTTTTTACATTTTTATATGGCAAAAAAAAAATAAAAGAATGATAATATTTCATGACACATGAAAATTCCATGAAATTAAAATTTCAGTGTCCAGAAATAAAGTTTTATTGGAACAGGGCCATACTCATTTGTGTACATATTGTTAATGGTTGCTGTCACCCTGTAAGAAAGGAGTTGAGTAGTTGTGACAGAGACCACAAGGCCCAGAAAACCTGAGATATTTACTTTCTGGACCTTTATACAAAGTTTGCTGACCTCAGGTTTCAAATATAAATAAGAAAGTTAAATAGAACATCCAGGTTTATATATATGGGGTTCGAAATTCTGACTTCGAGAGTGATCGAGGTATATCATTGGTCTCACTAAGTATTAAGCATATGCATGCCATAATTGATTGCAGCATGATAATCAAATTTGACAGGTATATGAAATGGGTCTACAGCAATGGTTCTCACCTAGAAGTGATTTTGTCCCCCCGGGGCCATTTTTGGCAATGTCTAGAGATAGGTTTTGTTGTCAGAGCTGTTGGAATCTAGCGGCCACAAGCCGGGAATGATGTTAAATATCTAACAGCCCCCACAACAAAGAATTATCTGGCCCAATATGTCAATAATGCTGAGGGTGGGAAACCCCGCTCTACAAGAGACTGAGGGTCCACTTTAATTTCTGGACTGCTTCTCGAATACAAACATAACTGTGACTTGGTGACAATAATTCATTCCTACCATCCGTGCCATATTTATATTAATATTTATAAGAATGAGAAAGATAAATTTCTCTTTATTTTATGGGGATGCTTTTATGACTAACCATTATCCATCTGTACTGTAATAATTTTCAAAGTGAAATATTTTTATCTTCAACTCTAAGCTTAAATGAATAAATCTTTTTTTTATCACTCAATTACTTAGCTTGATTTTCATGAAAATCTGACTATTCTATTTTCAGTTTCTTAAAAGATCTTTTCCTTAATTCTTTGCAGCACAACTGAAGTGAAATACCCTTCTTATGCCAGAGATATCTGCGAAGTATGAAGCCAAGTAGCAGCTATAATGATGGACGGGGAGGGAGGTGAAGAGAAGAGGTAGGAAGATGAGCCACAAGACCACTGTAATATAAATGCTAATAATAGTTTAAAAGTTAAAAAAAAAAGACAATGCAAAGGCTGACGAAATATCTGGACTTGGTAGACTTCAAGTTAAGGCAAATTTTCAAGATTGCATTAGAGACTCTAATCAAATGACTTACTTTCAAACTTTTAAATCTCATCCCAATTCTATGACTTGTTCTCTCCCCAAATTGGAACAAATGGAATCAACTTTAGAAACTTTATTTTTATATCCACTTACACATGAATAAATGGCTTTCTTCCTTGGAGGCCATATTACTACAAACCAAGCTACACATTTTCTAGAATTTGTGACATACCATTTTACTTTTAAAATATTTAAATTTGTAGCTAGGGGTTTGTGGAACGACCACCTTTATAAGTAAGATACTCAAATGTTCTCTAAACTTGTAGAATTATTTCCTATCTTATCATATTAAGCTACTACCACTCACTTACCTTTCTCAAAATCCATGTTCACATATATGGAATAATATTTCTTGCGCATACACATACTCTTTCATATTTCACAACACTGTACCTTTTCGCCTGTGTCACCTTTGGGGCCGTTCTCTCCAGCTTCTCCCTAGGGGTGGGAGGGAGGGGGGAAGTGATAGAGTGAAATATATCAGCGACATTACACACAGTAGCTTTCCTTATTTGGAGTTTGCTTTCATGTGCACTATATATTAAAATCTGTTGCAAATGTTCTACAGAGCTAACGTATTTTTACTTGAGCAGCTGCCTGATATCAAGTGATCCAAATAAAATTTATTACAATGAACATAGCTGAGCAGTTTTACACTACTCTATGGTATCAACAGAGAGCAGTACTTTCTCTGACTTCTAGTAGCTCATTCTGACACGTAAAGCCTCCTTAACCTTCTCTGTCCTCCTCAGGAAAGCCTTTTTCCCGACCGCTGCCTCAGTATGCCACATGCCTTAGCACCTCTGTGTCCTTCCTTCCCGCCATTCCTGCCACCTGAGCTCCTGCACCCCCCTTTCCCTTCTCTCTGTGTAAATCCTACTCTGTCTTCAAGTTCAGCTCAGCTCAGATCTCCAGGGCTTCGAAGTGCATGACCCAGCCCTCAAAACTGTGGGCGGAAGATTAATTTGTCTGCGCCTATGTGTTTTGCATTTGTGAGATGAACACTTTGTATTTTATTTGAACACTCTCTCTTTTTTAATTATAGTAAAAGAAAGTGGAGAGTTTCTGCTTTCTGGGCTATTTTTGAGATTTCCTGTGCTTATTCCCTCCCTGACATCTCCTTTCTACCACAGAGCAATGCGTTTGGGGAAAAAAAAAAAAAAAGTCATTCACTCATTATCCATGCTTTGATTCCTTCAATGCTGAATTCTTTCATTTAAGTCTTACAGCATGTTATAGTGGAAACATCATGGACTTTGGCGCCAGAGAGACTGAGCCCAGCTCCAGCACCTACTGGGCAAATGAAATCCTCCCTACATCACGTTTCGCATGTGTAACAGAAGGGCAAGAATGCTTTATGGGGTTATAAGAAATAAACAATATGCTGTGTGTAAAGCAACGAGGCCAGTATCTGGTGCAGCATAAGCTGTTAATGATAGCCGTTAGCGGTAACAATGCATTATTGTTCATAGATTCCATTAGCTGGAATGTCCTTCTGTTTAGCTTCCTAAGAGGTCACTTTTGCATCATTTAAAAATTTCCTTTAAATAAGAGATAAAGTACTGATGATGGTTTCCCTGGAAGAGGAAAGAGATGTGGGGGAGAGAGACTTTTACTTTTTTCTCTTCATTTTCTCTTCTGGTTTCAAATAAGTACGAAGCTAACCTGCTCAGGCTTTTTGTCTATGGTGATGGGAGCCTGAGCTGCTCTGTCTGATGAATCCCTGGGACGGTGCTGGCACTGCTCCTTTCCCTTCCTTAATTTCAACACAAAAGAGTGATCTGAGGACTAATTAATTTCGAGTTAATTACAATGAACTGGATGGATGCCGAATAAATGTACTGATAATCTGTTATGAGGAACCTTTGACAGGCAACCTATTAGCATACTTTTAAAAAGATTGCTTGGGAATCCCTTTATTAAAAAACAAAACAGACACAACAAACTTTCTTATTAGGAAGACTGGCTCAGAGTGGTCACGAAATGAAGGGTTTGAGCCATCCCCTCTGCTTTGCTCTCCCTGCATTTAAATAAATGTCTTTTTAGTTTTTGCTTCACAGTGCCAAAAAACACAGTTACATTCAGGAAGTGTGCTAGGTCTCTAGATGTACTTCTTTCAGGATCAGAGGTGACGATATTAATTTATTAGAATGATCAGATCACTTCTGAAGAGCATGATGCAGTGTCTTGGTAGCTTCCTACGCAGGCAGCACATTTCTCAAGCATTATTAAAGTAGATAGCATGAGAACCAGGAAAATTAGCACCACGATATGCACTGAGAGTTTAAATATAATCTGGATGCCCCAAAAGTAGTCAGGAAGGACGTCTGTGAGAAATTTAACATATGGCACTCTCCTCCTCCTTTTGTTTCTCTTTTTGCTTTTTTATAGGAATTCTTTGTGGGGCAATTTCCCGTGTATTTGTTGCAGGTAAACATCTGTATTCCTTTAACTTTGTGACCTAAGAAGCAGTAGGGAAAGACATGGGTGCATTGGAGTGGCACTAGCAAGTAGGCAAAACAGAAGTTTTGCAGGCCTAGGGATTTTTGCAACCATTTAGAAGCTTGACATAGAATGTCCAGATTTGCTCCATTTCCCTCCATTTCTTTAAACCTTTTTTACCCAAATCTTGTCCATACATAAGAACTACACTGTTCTCTCCTTCTACTAATTAACAGTTTGACAAGAACAGGGGTTGTTATATCCATCTATATCTATGGGTGTATATCTATTGCTATCTAGCCTTCTGTACAGTTTGGTTTGATATCTCTTTAGGGGGGAAAGAAAAGATAATTATAGGCAGAATCATTCTTACCTTTTCACCTTGATCTCCAGGTTCTCCCTGAGCAAAAGAACAAAGATTGAGTGACACATTAAATTATAAACACCCAATTAAACACCACCTAACAAAATCAGATATCGATCATAAGTCAATTATATGCAACATAGAATTGGCAACATCGAATTGTTATGTTGAAAACAAATGGTAAAATGAGTTTCCTGAAGAACTGGGCGTGGGTATCAATATCAAATGTAATCTTAGTTCTTTGCTTTTAAAGGACTAAAGAAAAGTATCTAAGATTATCATCCAGCTTTTGGGGCATTAAGAACAATGTGGTACCAATTCAATGTCTTGAGCAGCTTCTTAATTTTCAAGTTTTTATTCTGCCCAATCAGTAAGGTGGGCTAGCACATCCTTTCATGGTCTTTTATTCAAAGCAGCCCCCCGTGTATAGATTATTTCAGGGATCTGGAGTGTGTGGAGTTCCCTCATCTGTCTTCTGCAAACATGGCTGTAAACACGGTCCTGAACTTGGACCCCATCAGAATGTCATGAACTCTCTCTGAAGTGCTGGTAACAAGCATGTTCCAAATCAGGGGTATTTTAGGCGGCATTGGTACCTTCAGGAAAGAGACTAGAATAGGGCAGAGTCAAAGTGAGTTTAGGAGAATGTCTTTAATCAAAATGGTGACCAAGACAGCATAAGGACTAACATGCAAAACTGTGCTTTGAAGAGAATCCTTAGTTTCACTTTACCCAGGAAGGCACAGGTAATGGAGTGGGAGAATTCTAAAAGTAAATCACACACATCATGATAATATTCTTCTTATGAGAAGCATCAGTAAGTGTTGCCATGAGATCAGGCTGCTTTAAAAAAAATTGGCTTAAGATGATTAATGTGTTTTTTAAAATTAAAAACCCCTCAAAGTCAGTTTGGAGGCAAGACCCTTTTCATTTGCTGGGACTCAGTCTGACCCTTCGGCTTTCTGAATTTCCAGCTACCTTTCAGTGCTCAATATCCATCCTGATGGTTGCTAGGCAACAGAAGAATAGCACTGAGAACATGCATTAAGCATTAACTCTTATCATTTGGCTTTTTAGCATGGAGCAAGAGAGGGGAAAAGACAGGAGAATGGCTGTAGTCCCAGAAAGAATATTTTCTTTCCTCTCCTGCAGGAGAAGGACAGGTCTATAAATTTTAGGTCTGTCCTGGGTGCCTGTCAATAGCAATGTGATCTCTAAAATCAGCTGACAGGCATCTGTGGGTACAGATACATACCAGCACAGCTGACGGGATTAGACATTAGTTATGTACTTCAAGGGATGTTCACTCATCAAAGGGTTTGGGATTTGTCTGTCTTTTTGGTTTAAACTAAACTGTCACCAATCTTTTTATATTTAACAGATTCATTTGTTCTTCAAAAAAAAAAAAAAAAAAACAAAGAAAATTTGCAACCCCCCCCAAAATCCTTATTACATTTTTTCCCTATTTAGTAATTCAGACTATATCCATTTTTAAATTTTAAACATGCATCTTGGGGCACCTGGCTGGTTCAGTTGGTAGAGCATATGCCTCTTTGTCTAGGGGTTGTGAGTTCAAGCTCCATATTGGGTGCAGAGATTACTTTAAAAAAGTAAACATCTTAAAAAAAAATGCCACATGTTTATTCTGCTCTTCATTTGATTAACTGGTTATATTGTGTAAGTGTTGGAGGTGACCAAATATTGAAGAAAGGCCACAGTGGCACTGTGAAAATCATCTTTAGTAAGTCTTGTAAATATTATGCACATTTTAGGCAGTATGGACATGGCCTACATTTGTAATATGCTCAATAAGTAGCAAAATGACAAGAGTCATATTTGAAATATGGGCTTTTTCTCCTGTTATTGAAGTATCCCAGAATAAAAATTTTGACAATCGTATCTTACTTGTTTTTCTGCATTTTTAATGCTAATGAGAGTTACAAACATAATTTAGTCATTAGTCACAAACTTCTATACTGCAGCATATGATACTACTGACAAATATTCCATCCAAGTAAAACCAGTGGGATATAAAAAAATTGTTGTAGCTTACAATTTCATGAAAACTCATATCTCAATTGGTTCTGCTTGGTTTCATTGGTACTAACCTTTGGCCCTGGTATTCCATTTTCTCCTACTGTTCCAGGCAACCCGGGCTCACCCTCATGAAAAAAATAGATACCGTTAAATAAAATACACAAAATCCATACATTGTATAGATCATTAGAGGATATAGTTATCCAATAATGCTCTAGAAGTAAAAAATAAGTGCCTATGAGTGTCAATACAAATTAGCTTATTTGGCCCAAGATTCTATATGCTAGGGGCCAAGGATAAAACAGGGTTAATTTCCTTTGTTCAGTCTTTTCTCCATTAAGAAAGCTGAAACAACTTACTGACGGAAATGAATATCTAGCATGGTGCTGGGTACCTTTTAGGCAATAAATAAATAATTGTGGGATGAGTTAAAGACATCTGAAAACATAAGCTCTCTTGGTGGGAGACTTTTAAGTGGTCCATCAGCTCAGGAAAATAAAGACTAAACATTATATTAATGAGACTTCATCCAAATCTAAAGCTTAAAGATCACACATATCTTTGAACACCTACAAAATTGGACACATTTGACACAAAAGTCAAAAGTAAAAATGGCTTTGGTTTCTCTTCTCAATTTCCGTGTAAAAAATAATTAGAACAAAACATTCAGAGCTATGGCTCTCATTGTCCTATTGAGTGATAGGCATTTGGGAGAAAGACGATGGTTACTAGGTCAGAAAATTTTCCCATCTCAGAAAGAAGAGATTGTGTAACAGTCTTCCTAGGTTCTGAACCAGCAACTGTTTTCCAAAGAGGAGAAGTCATGATGTGCCCAGCAGCAAAGGTAAGATACTCTGGCTCTCGATGCTTCCACGTGGCTCCAAGTCATATCAACTAGAATTTCATTTTCATTTAAAAACACTCCCCAAGCCCTCGACAGTATGCACCAATGATGGGATAGTCTTCTTCTTTCCAATGAGGGTAGTAAAGTTGCTCCTTGGTTGATTTAGAAAAACTAGACTTTATTTTTAGAGCAGTTTTAGGTTCACAGCAAACTTAGTTGATTTTTAAGCACGTTTTCTAAGTCACCTACAGGTGACTACAGGGATTGTGCCATTTTAATATTTGTGCTCTCAGCTTCAAAAACATGTACATTAATAATAATAATAATAATAATAATAATACCATTTTTAAGTGCCAGGAACTTTACATTCATCAATTCACTTAGTTCTCACAAATCTCTATGAGGTATCACCTTTATCTCTATTTAACAGATGAAGGAATTAAGACACAGCGAGGTTAAACAACTTTTCTAGATTTATACAACTCTAGCCAAGATTTGAACTTTCATGATCTAGCTAAAGAGGTTGTGCTCTTAACAATACGATGCATTCCAGAATGAACAAAAGCATCTAAAAACTGGGAGAGAATACACAGGAGTATTTCTATCCTCATTATCATTTGGTTTATGCTTCTCATTTATATATGACTTTTCATAATGTACAGAAACCTGAATTAAATATAACTTCTATAAAGATGATTTAGATATACCTCCCAGATAAACGAAGAATATGAAGCTTATGTTATCCTTCTAGAAGAGGAGAAAATAGTTTACTACTGTACTGGACTATTATAATTGCTCAAGTCTTGCCTTCCTGGAAGAAATTCTGCTTTGTGTATAAAGTTACACTATAATTGTAACTCTTGCATTTTCCATGGATTAATGGCCAAAATGCTCACAGAAGAGCAATAGCCATTATAGGAAAACTTTGACTGGCCATTTGTACATCACAAAGAGTAAGAACTGAGAAATAGAACATGCCCGGAAAGAGGACTATCATTTACTCTGCAAGAGAACAAGAGCTATCAAGTCAGCTTTCTTCAAAGACTCCGCAACAGGATGCACTAATATCATAACTCATGGTTTAATGCAAATAAGAGACACTGCCAGGAAACAATACAAAGGTTGTTTAGACTTTCGAAGAATGACCACGGTAGCCGGAAGAATGATAAAAAATGGTAAGCGCCTGGAGCTGAACAAAGTACACGCTGAGATTCTGAATCAAGGAAGAGAGACGTTGCTGAGGTATCTGGTTAACATCCTCCTTAATATACGAACAACGAGGGACTAACACTTGATCTCATTTTAAGATTTCTAGATACTGTTAAAATCATCTTTTAACATTGTAGGGAACAAAAAATACACTTTCGATTCTATCAGCCTATAATAATTGTTTTCATTTTGTCTTGTTTCCTTCTAGTCTTTTTTATTTATTTATCTTTTATTTATATATTTTCAAGCAACTGTAAGCTTATTACGTAGTTTGAGCTTCTGATTTTTTATTATTTGATGCTATGTATTTGTTTTCACATGGTACTCATGATTGTCTTGTGAATAGTTTATCATCTGTCAAAGGCAAGTGTGATCATAGGTTTAAACTGTCCCAAACAGTTGAATACTTGGTTGTTGCCAATCTTTGTTATTAAAGATAAGCTAAAACACCAACCTCTGTAAATATTTCTAAATTGCTTTCCAAAAGGATTCAAGTTTTATCTGCCTCGATAGGCCCTCACTCGGTGTTACTTTTTTACAACTTCATCAGCACTGGATATCATAATTTTAATTATTTGGGGGGCAACTTTAATAAGCACAAATGAGAGTTTACTGTTGGTCAGTTTTACATTTATCACTTATAAGGTTAAATACTTTTTCACGTGTCTATAATTTCAATAGGTATCTCACGAAGTTTTAAAGCTAAAAGTGAATAAAGCTGTTTCCTGAAAGAGCCAGGGGAAGATAGAAAGAAGGAAAAGTGAGAAAGTGACTCATAGTATTTTACCTTTCTAATAAGTTATATCAAGAAGAATAAATTCAAACTCAGATTAGGAGGCTATGGAGCATTCTGCTACTATCCAACCTTAGTTGTGGGAAGGAATTGGGAAAGGTTGTGGGAAACGCATGTTAAGGATGAAGTACTGTATAACTCTGAGCACCAAGTCCGAGCTATGGATTCTGGAGGGCATTAATTCATCCAACTAACATTCCGTGAGACTTTTCTACCTGTTCTACTCTGGGCTGAGTGTTCCATGGGATATAAACATGAAATAGGCATGACAGGCACCTGTGCCGAAAGAGTTGACTTTTGAGCCAGAAAAAAATAATACATACAAAAATAACTTAAGAGGACATCTAATTGAGGTCATAGAACTTTTTTTTTTGAGCAAAGTTTTCTTGCATGTCATGAAATAAGACATAAATCAAAAGGAAGTGTTGAAGAAGAATGAACCATATGTCATGCAGTGTATTAATATTTTCTGGTGTGTGAGGATAGAATTTTATGAGTCCCCTTCAAATAAAATTACAATGATATTACATCACTACATAATGTAGTAAAAATATACATATGCAAAAATGTCAGAAAGGTACAGACAAAAAAATGACAATTAGGTTTCGCGTGTGTAGAGTTAGCCTCCTACTTGTTAGAGAATCTGTCCATTTATTTCTGAATGCATTTCACAAGTACTGAAGGGTATTCCAAAGATAGTAATAATGAAAAACAGCAGCCAACATCTTAACTACAGGTAGATTGATAAGGTTTTCTCTCTTATACTTTAAATTCTAAAGCATTCCCTGTGTTATTACAAATGACGATGTGTGTATTTAAGTTAAAAATAAGTTGGACTGACTTTTAGGAAAGCAAGCTTTCTACTTTCTTTTCTTTCTTCCTTCCTTCCCTCCTCTCACTCTCTTTCTCTCTCTCTCTTTTTCTCTCTCTCCAAACCAATGCTCTTTAATACTCTAGCGTAAGACATCACTCAAGACTTTTACAATTATGTCAGGTACTGCTAATCAGGGGGCAGCTTGAAAGAATACTGAAAGGTAGGAAGGAATGCAGTTGGCTTATGAAATTGAGTCCTAAAGGGAAATAGGTCATTTAGAGGTAATATCACTTGCCTGAGGGCAATTGTTTCTGTTCTGACAATGGGAATTTACAATGAGTTGTAGCTTAAAAGTTTTAGCATCATATAATTTTACATTCACCTGTCAAAACTGATTTTGTTTCTTTTAAGTACTGCATTTTCAAAAAGAACTCATCCAAACAGAAGAGGAAAATAACTACAAGGAACATGGTGGACCAGCAGTGGATGGAAAGAGTGATACTGAGCAGAACATGGCATTGGTCTTTTTTTTTCCTGGGATTTTCAACTCTTCCTTAGGTTTATTTATTTTTATTAATTTTTAAATTTTTAATTTGAGTATAATTGACACACAATGTCACATTAGTTTCAGATGGACAGCATAGAGATTCAACTTCTCTATTCATTATACTGTGCTCACCACAAGCGTAGCTACGATCTGTCACCATACAACGTTATTATAACATCACTGACTAGATTCTCTGCACTGTGAACATGGCTTCAGTCTTAAAGTTGTTCTCCTGCCTCTGGAGTTAGGGGTGTTGGTGTGCCCATGCGACTGATATCTACCTGAAACACTGGGTGTGCTTTTCTCCTGACGGTGACCATGCACAGAGGGATCTCAGTAGCTTGAGGGGTGAGCAGGACTGGCTTTTAGTCCCCTCCTGCAGGCAGCCATGGTGGGGAGTGGGTGTCCTTTAATGAGACTTCGGGGCCTCAGTGGCTTTGGCAGCAATTGGGTAAATAACACCTGGTAGAGGAAGATTCTTTGAAAACAGCAAGGCACCCAACAGGGACTTCTAGATACAACTGTTTGGGGAAGAGTCAAGAAAATGGGGTTTCTGCTTTCCATTCCAATTTATTCTCTCTAGTTTACTTTAGTTTTCTACTCTGGTTTCCTAATGGCAAATGAATATGAACACAAAAGGCACAAAATGACTACACATTTTGAAATTTATAGGAATGTAGCATTTTTCAATACAATAAAATAAAATCCTAGCCCCAACCTGTAAGTGTTATTAATGTTTTGGAAAAGTCATTTGTCTTTTTTGCACACCTCTCACGTCCTTCAGCCTTGACTCAAATGTCCTCTTACTACCGGGGTTGCCTGGATACCCCATCACCACTTCCTATGCCCACTATCTTATTTAATTTTCTCTATTGCACTAATTGCCACATAAGGTATACTTTTTTGGTTTCAAATCTGTCCCCCTTACTAGGAATGCCAGATTTGAGAAATAAAAATATAGGACATTTACTGAAATTTTAATTTCAGATAAACAACACAATTTTTAAGTTACATATATCCCAAATATTGAATGAGACACAGTCATATCAGAAATTAGGGTTGTTTATCTAAAATTCAAGTTTAATTGGGCATCCTGTATATTATTTGGTGACCCTATGTCCCACCTCTACCCTCTCACCACACTAGAATATGAACTTTGTCTGTTTTGTTCACTCCTCATTCCACATTGCCTGGAAACTGTACCTTACACATAGTACCCACATGAACATGTAAAGCCCTTACAGACCTGGTGAGAGACAAAGACAGCAATTCTTCTCTTCTGGGAATTTGAAAAACCTATAAGCATGGTGGCAAGAGATGACTCATCTCAGCTACAACATGGCAGCCATTGGTGGGAAAAGAGAAGGGGACTCAGGAAGAAGATGGGAGAGATGTTAACCCAGCTGTGATACCTATAAGTCACATAGGTCAGTGTGAAACATTCAAGCTGAGGAACAGAGGAATAGCTCAGGGTACGTGAAGGGCAGGGTGCACTGCGGGGGGGGGGGGGG
>NW_024423453.1:4604496-4675583 GCF_017311325.1 Ursus maritimus
GGGGGGGGGGGGGGGGGTCCCTCGAGGGGTGGGATGCCTTGAATGAGCAGAACTTTCATGGCTTCCGACGGGCTCATGTCCCTGAGCCCCACCAGAACTCCATCAGGGAAGAGTGGCTGACAGCACTGAAGGCTGCCATAGTTGTGCCTGTGGGTACAGAGACTGGGCCCTTCTATGTATTTCCATATATTCTTCCATCTACTCCTTCCTGCACCCCATGTGCCTCGGGGGAAGGGCGAGCTGGAACTGGGGCAGTGCTGGTTATATGAATTATCGTGTCATCTAAAGTTCCCACAAGACCCTTTCAGAGCTTACACGTGCCGTCGTTTACCTCATGACCTCACCCTGACTGACATCTGCTCTTCCCTAAGCAGAAGCACTCACAAAACTGTGAAATATTTTAGTTGAAAGGAACCAAGCCAGTCATTCTTAACAGATGAAGAAACACATTCAGAGAAACTTTTCCAGAGGCAAATACCTGCAAAGTGCAGATGTAAGATCAGAGCCCAAGTCTTCCAATTCCCTATCTTGTGTTCCTTCTATTTCAACAACTTGTGTCTAAAAAAAAAACGCGTTCATTTTTACTATGTTTCTTTTCTGTTTAGTTTGAGCACAAAAGAGGAAAGTGGCTTCAGGAAGCCTCCAGTCTAATCTCAGGTTTTCCACCTCTGGTCTTGTGACATAGAGCAAATTGCTTAAGCTTCTGTGGAGCTCAGCTTTTCTTCTCGGAAGTGTATGGGAGTAGATTAAATGCTTGCTTTCTCTTCGCTTTAAAGGACTAAGACCTGGTTTTATTATTGCTTTAAATAGGAATTTAGAAAATTTTATTGAACTCATGATACCTACATAATATTAATATTATTACTATTTGTTGGACTCAAGATGTCACCTGGTGATGCCTTATTCCTCAGACTCCTGATTAAACTCGGCTCAAGACCCTATTTCACAGGTGAAGGAAGTCAAGACCTGCTTCCCTGGACCCTTCTGCTGGGGTTCAGTCAATTAGTTAGACAGGTCAGTCAATTCTCTCCACCAGTTACCTCCAGAACCTCATTCTCCCAGGCCTTTTGTGAGTTCAGGATTGAATATTTGGTGTTCCTGGGAAGGTGTCACATCCCAGAGCAGGCAGCTTTCCTCATCTTGCTACCTTCCATCTCGCCTTTCTCCCTCCCCGCTCCCTCCTAGACCACCCTGGGCATTCAGCTTCACTCTTTCTTACCTAAAGCGATTTAGTAGATTCTAAAAGGCTTCTGCTTCCAAGCCCAGTCTCCAATTCTTTTCCTCCTTCTTGCCTACAGGCAGAGTAGCCTTTGTAACTTGGCGAAAGAAAAACCAGAAACCTGGGCGGTTGAATTGGTTATACGTCAGAGAATCCGGTGTCCTGTAGAGGGCTCTGTCTTACTTATCTAATAAAATCCCTCCCTAAAATTAGAATCTCTAGTACACATTGGTAATACAAATACTAATGAGTAGAAAGTTGACAGGTCTATTAGCCAGGAGTCTAATAAAAACATTCTATTTCAGATAATTTACTGAAATGGGTCTTAAACTGATTAAAGCAATAACTAAACTGAACCTAGTAATCAAACCTTCATTATGCCTTTTTAAAAAAGTACAAACGTCTAAAAATGTGAAATAAGTAAACACAGCAGTTGTATCAATCATATTATGGCATGGACTATTTCAGAAATAAGTCTTCTAGTTATGACTATTTCAGTTTTTGTTCTGCTAAGACGTATAGCAGAAATGTACAAAATATAATTTGAACACAGAAATTCGAATGTGAAGAGATAGCTAAGAATTTAGTGGTCTCAGAAAATAGCTAAGTTGCATTAATTTGGGTGAAAGTTACATTAATGAAAATTATGTGCCTTGAGCATACCCCTGAGCTTTGACGGTCTGGGTAGAAGTACACATGGATGACCCCACTTTGCACCCCACAGTGCTAATATCCTCCCTTCTCTTCCCAACCCCAGTCCTACACTTCACCAAGAAGGGCCTTGGGAGCTGTGTGTGAACATCACAGCCTGCAAGCTTTGGCCACAGCTCCCCACCCATAGCGGCTCTAAAGCCACCCACAGGCTTAGGGGTGCACACATCAGCTGTGTGGTCGCTCATTGGACTATGGACCTGCAGAAGAGGCCAATACAAGCACTAGAAGCAGAATCAGGACAGTTGAGGCAGGAATTCTTGGGTGGTGGGTACCTGGGATGTGATCAAGAAGTGGGGAAAATGGGCTTTGAGTAGGCATGCCTCCTTGGCGCTGTGGACTCCTCAGTCTGTGGGGAGGGTCACACCACAGGAGGAACAGAGGAGGCATGACGAGAAGCACTGCTTGCCTGGGTCTAAGGGAAACACCATCCAGTATTTCCTTTGTAAATAACTTCTGAAAGGTACCCAAATGAGCAAAAACCAACCAGAGAGCATGATGTCACAGAGGATTGACTTTTCTGTATATATATAAAAAACTGTTCACCATGTATATGCTTATAGGGGAAAAAGATTAAGAACAAAGACTTATGTTTTAGGAAGAAATAATTAAAATGAATAAAGTGGTTTATGTGAAGTGGAAGAGTTTCTTAGGACCAGGATGAGTCAGATATAACACAGTTGTTCCGTTCCCTCGTGTTACATGAATCTCTTCTTAATTAGACAATTAGTGATTCTTGCAACTTTCCATGTGACTGCGGCTTCTAGAAAAGAAACTGCAGTGGCGGTAGCTAACAGCACCTGACGTTTTCCAAGCCAGGGGAAGAAGGGGAGGCCAAGACCTCTGCGTCCCCATTGACAAAGGAACTCCAACGTTCTGTGGGATGTTTGGGGGAAAAGTCGTTCAGTCTCTGCATGTTGATACGAAAGAAGGAAGCCCCAGGCGTGACCGGCAGCCACCTAACAACCAAGGGGAGAGCAGGAACTAGGATGAAGGCAGCAAGGAGGGAGGCAGGGTGACGAGATGAAAGAACCTGGATTCCTAGTGTTGAGGTTTAGTTGCCAGAGAAGAGCAAAGCTGAAGCCTGCATTAGCTTTCAAGTTCCATGACCAATAAATACCTTTATTCTAAAAACTGGATCTGCTAAGTATTCTAGGACTTCCAACATAATGTGCCCTTGATATTATATTGATTTTTTTAAGTTTTAAAACCCAGCTAATTTCCTCTTTCTTAAAGCATGTCCTTAATGGTAAATCTATGTATAGTTTGAATGATAAATTATTTTTTTCTCTTGGGAAGAGAATGTGCCTAGTTATTAATAGAAACGTTAAGTGGTTATGTCCAGCTGGAAAAATTCTAAAGATCAGTGAAGAGTAGTAGAAAGAAATAATAGTTCTTCCTAACATTTACTTATACACCTAGGAGGCTTCTGAGTCATGGAGTTACTAATGCCCCTAGTACAGAGAGGAACATAGTCCATTCTTAAACTTAATATTTTAAGAATATTTTAATAAAGTGACATTTATTACTTTATTTTTTCTGATTCAACTTTGAGGTAAATATTTGAATCTTCATTTGATGAACGAAGACACTAAGGCTCAGAGAAGGTGAGTAACTTGCCCAAGGTCATACAAATACTGGAAAGCAAAGCTGGGATATTCTGAATTTAAGATCCTATTCTTAATGGTGGAAGTGGAGTTGTGTGCAGTGAGAACAGACTGCCTGGCTTTGAGGCTGAACTCCACCACAGACACCTCGGTAACTCTGGGCAAAATGTTTATCCTTTCTGTACTCCCGTTTGCTCATTAATAGTGTGGCGATGCTAGTTCCTACTTTATAGGATTGCTGTGAGGGCTAAGTGAGCTACACAGCACTAAGGGTAGAAGCTGCCGGTGAATGCCGAATACATGTAAGGAATTATTACACACTGCGCTCTTCTGGTCTCTGCATTGGGCAGAGAAGACAGAGAAGAGAATCCTGAATGAAATTCAACTTCTCATAAATTAACCCCACTGATGCTGTTTCGCAGTTGGAAAATGGTTACTATCTGCTTGGCAATGTAGCCTCACACCAAATGGATGGAATTGGGTAGATGCTAACCTGTTAGGATTGTCGCAGTAAGTTATTTCATCGCAGCCCTTTATTTATGTATTTGTTTATGTATTTATGTATTTATTTGAGAGAGAGAGACAGCATGAGTGGGAGGGGGAGCGAGAGAGGGTCATAAGCTTGGAGAAAAGGTAGACCGTGATGAATACAACAGCCCCATCGTGACTGATAATATGGTGTTTTAGAAACCAAATTCTAAGACCAATGTTGTCTTTAATTTAATTTGTAAGTACTACACCATTGGGGTATTTTCTCTTCCCTTGCCAAATCCTGCCCGCCTGTTAGGTTTCCCCTAAAGTCACCTATCCTTTCAGAAAAGCATTGCTTGGCATTACTTGGCTCTGAGCACTAGGCCAGGCTGCCCTGGGCTTCTCTGCCCCAGTCCTTAACAGAGCTGTAATGTAGCAGGCTTTCAGTATAACTGTTCATGTAATGTCCCCATCCCCAATTAGGCTGGAAATTCCATGAAGACTGACAGAGATGGTGCCTGGTGCTTAGTAGTAAGGGCTGTATGGATGACTGAAAAAATCAACAAGTGGGTCAGTGGACACATTTATGGGAAGTTTTTTTCAAAAAGCTTTCCCAGATTACGTATACAATGGAATCAGATGTAGTAAATCTGTAATTTTGTGATCACTTCTATAAAATACAGTGTCTTTTCAATTAAAATGGAAAATAAGTGGACTCGATGATATCATAATTCAAACACATTTGCTGTGTTGTTTGTTTTGGGACAGCCTGTGAGCAGCTTGCCTTCTCTCCCATCCCTTTCCCCAGGAATCCCTTTCCCTCAACATTTTATTCTTCCTTCTCCCAATATTTTAGTAGAATGATAGAATTTGGTAGAATGATAACTATTAGCAAATTCTATAGTAACGTGCCTAAATAAAGTCAGGGGTAAAGTGGTTTAAAAAAATCATTACCGTACTTGACTTCTTTCAAGCCAACACTAAAATACCTCTTGAAACTAACTTTTCATTCTTCTCTAAAGGAATTTAAAATTAATTACATAAAGAATGGAAATATCGTTTGTCCCACTTAACAAGTAAAATTGAGTGAAAAGTCTCTTTAAGAGCAAGCATGTATATAAAAATGCCTGAGAACGTATGAATCACACTTAGGGATAAAGTGATTTGACTACATGAAATGTTCGGTAATAGGAAAATGATGATTTTTTTTTTAGAAGAAACAACACATCCTGTTATTATAGTTACTAGAGAAAAAAAAGTCATGTATTCTGAGAATTCTAATGTACATAATCGTTAACTTTAGAAGACAGGGAAATTAATAAAAAATAATTTGTCTCAATTTTAACTTGCAAAATGATTGAATTGATGTAAGATACTTTCCCTGAACTATTAATTAATCTGGAATCAGAAATCAATCTCTTCATTTAGTCTAAGTAACTTTTCTTAAGGTCTAAATTGGAAAGTCACAACTATATTGGGTAATGGGACCACTGAATAAATTCTGCTACAGGAAATATTTTAAGCTAACCAACCAGAAAACAAACAGAACTATACCATATTCACATCCTTCAGGAACTTAATTCAGACTGCTTAGTGATAGAGCCAAGAAGCCAAAGAAGAGAGTGTATTTATTGTTACCGTAAGTGAATCAAGAATAAAAAATATTGAGTTCAATGAACAGTCCACTGAATAGACTTAAATAAACAGCTTGACCTTTGGAAGTCTGAGAGCTTCAATTTATCTGCTCTCTAAATACACTTACAATAAAAATGCCATTAGAAGTATGCTGTGAGGATTAATGTCAGTGAAGAACCGTGAGATCCATGGATAAGAGATGAAAAGGAACTCTAAATACCATAACTATAAATTAATTAAAATTTAATGTTCCTTAAAAATCACATAGCTATCTGGGATAGATTCATAGATGATATGCTAACATCATTTTTTCTTTATATTTTGAAGTTTTAAAAATAATAAATTCTAAAAAATACTTGAAAAATCCATGAATAAGATCTTCTGATATTTGTCTTTTCCTTTGAAAACAATCCCTATGACTCTGGGGCCTCAGAAATATTCTAGCTTGCTTAGACAAAATAATTGGTTTTTAATCCTGAAAATCTTTATTGTTATTTTCACAGTAACAAACAGACAAGGGTGTTAACTGCACCAATTAGATTTTTAATGTACCCTATTTCTGTCCTCAGATCTCCTCTTCACTGGTATTTGCACAATGCTGGGCATTGATTGTTATTCAAGTAAAGGATGATTTGTTTTTATGGGTGGTGATTAATGTGAAAATGTGGAAAGAGTAGAAAAATATAGGGTTCTAATACCACCTAATAAAAGTTGAGATTTTAAAAGTCCTAATATATACATATATACAAAAATTATTTTTTTATTATGTTCAGTTAGTCAGCATATAGTACATCATTAGTTTTTGATGTAGTGTTTAACAATCCATTAGTTGTGTACAACACCCAGTGCTCATCACATCACGTGCCATCCTTAATACCCATCACCCAGTTACCAAAAATTATAGACAGCAGTTAATTTTGTCAAAGGGACAAAAGTTTAAAAGATAGTTTAAAAGATGTTTCAAAAGATAGTTCTACCACAAAATTATTTTAAAATATGTATCAGATATACATCTCTTCATGTATGCATGTGGGTGTGTGTCAGACACAGAGAGACAGAGAGAGCGGGATAATGAATAATGGAGCACAAACAGTATGTTAATTATAACTTTAAACTAGCAAGATCTATTCTTGAGAATTACACAATTTTTGTGTTCAATACAACTAGCTAAGGAAGAAGAGGACAACATTTATATTTTTGGGAAAGACTTAGCATTAAATCCACCCTAACTGCTTTGGCTGCTGGCAACAAATCTAAATTATGGAAACAACAGCTTTCGGAATTGGGAACAGCGAATGTTAGAAGCAGGTTGAATCGAGAATGAGACAAGAGTGACTTTATCTCTTAGAGACTTAGAAATAAATTAGTACAGCCCACAGTCTCATTGCACCAAAAAAAAAAAAAAAACAAAAAACAAAAACAAAAAAACCAAACCAAACAACTGCCTTGAGCCCAGACAGGAAAAGGGTTTTTCAAAGGCTGCACATCAGGTGGAAGAAAACAGAGCATCCGACTCCAGTACAGCACTCTTGGGCGGGTGAGTGGGGAAAGAACTGAGGGACAGAGAAACATTTTACCTTCCTGTGTAATTCTGCATATTCATATCCTTCCTCTCATGATTCAGCTGGCTTCTCCTCCCTGCTTGAGGGTAAACTTAGGGCTCATTTGTTGAAACTCCTAAGTGCGATACTATTCCTACGGATACTTGATAACATGTATCGAGCATCTGTAACATTACCTTCACTTTAGAGACATCATCTAGTTAATACTGCAAGGTTTGTATTTATAGTTTACACCTGAGCCTTAGAAACATTACATAACTTGGCCAAATGAGAACTAGGATCTGACCCACTCATTCTCTCTCTGACTACAGAGTCCACACTTTTTCTTCCATCCCGCACTGCCTTCCACATTTTACAGAAGATGCTCAGGAGCCCTTTGTAGATTGTGATGCCAAAAGAGCTAGATCGGGGTTTAATGCCATGTACTGCTTATGTAAGTCCTTTCTCCTAGTACAATCTGAATAACTGGAAGACCATTACAAAATAAGAAATACTCAGATTAGCACTCAAGGTGATCCATGTTTGAAGGAAAATAGTGTAAAAAAATAATGTCACCACCAAGTTTGTTGGTCAAAGCCAATCACCAATTTTGTCAATCTGAATGGATGGAAAACAAATAAAATACTTAAAAAAATATTTTTCTTTCTTTTTTGTAAGAGAAAAATCTGTCTATTTTCTAGTTGTTATTTGGTGTATTTCTGATGGCTTAGAAATCATATTCTTCTTTAACCATTATCTGAAAAATATTTTCTAAGCCGCAAAAGTACTTCTTTGGAAAAGTGAAATTGTAATGTAGAAAAAATGTCTTCTTACGACAGTTTTGAGGACATTAAGGTGCTTTAAAAAATTATGTCATTGTAAGCTCTTTTCTTAGAAAGACAAATTGTAGAGATCCAAAACACATTTCATATGCTTAAGTACAGAATTATTACTCTATTTCCAGCTTTGTTTTTACTGCCTAAATGACCTGCTGTTTCAGTGAAGGACTCATGGTTTTTGCACTTTATTTTCCTAAAGAAGATAAAGCAAATATTACAAATGTTAGATAATGACTAGTGTTAACAGAAATTTCATCCACAAAGTTTTAGGTTAAATTCTATGGAGTAGGAAAAACAATCTTAAACTATATTTTGTTAATGCCTTCATAAAAGTGTGAAATTATTTAGCTTCCCTAGGTCTTACAGAAAACACTTTAAAATGCCACAAAGATGTATAACAAGACATAAAACTGCAAATATTAACTGTCTATTTCCTTGAAATATAATTTAAACTTGGTGACTAGGACAAGAAAATGTCACATTCCTTTCTCTTGCTAAGGAAATTGCATATTTCCTTTGCAAAAATAAAGAATATGCAGTCTTCATAAACATGTATGTGACAGTTTTAAAGTTGTTTTGTTTCAGGTTAAAGGTTTCCATAAATTTTCATGATTGTCCCAAAGTTGAAAAAAGAAAAGAAGCAAAGAAGAAAGAGCAAAACATTAACCTTACGGGTATAAGCTTTGTTCTTCACCGATGTTAAAAACATTTCTCTTATATCCATAGTGTCCTTTCCAAATATTATCTTGACTTATATAACTTTAAAATCCATCTTAGAGTGAATATACTTCCAAATTTTTATGTATCCCTCCATGATCTGCAATGTTCTATATAGAAAGTTAATCTTCGCTCTTTACCAGGATTTGCGAAGCCAACAGATATCTATTTTATTAAGTGGCAAAAAGGGCAGTGAGCTGGGCAGTTCACTCCTGAGGAGTGTGCCACATTTGGTTTGTGGACTAAAGGATGCCAGAAGCCTTGGCTGAGGACATCAATTTCCCTGGGAATTGAGTAATTGTGGAAGCAGAGAGCCTTGTCCAAGATACAGATCAATCACATTTCCAGAATTTCACCAAAATGAAATGAAGGAAAAGTTTTATTGTAAGATCACCACTGTCATAGGGCTTTATGTCCACTTACCGTTTAACCTTCACATTGACCCTAGTAGGTAGAAACTGTTATTGTCTTCCTTTTACATATGAAGAGACCGAGGCCAGAGAATTCAAGGACTTTGCCAAAATTCATGTGGCCTGTAAGTGGCAGACCCATGCTTTTTGCTAGCCACTGTAGGTTTTAAATAGTAATCGTTAATATCTTATTGGTGAAGAAAAGATGGACAAGATGAGAAAAGGTCACTAGGAGGTCTATTCTCTCTGTAAATATTGGGCTCCTTATGATTTCAGAATTTAATCCAGAGTGCATGGATTTAAAAATTTTCCGTTGAACACAAGCTGTTGGATCACAGGATTTTATAGGGCTAGTCCAAAAACTCTGAGGGAGACAAGAGAGTCCCTAGCTCACCTTCCTGGCTCCTGGTAGACTGACTTTGTTAGCTGCCCCTATGGCTTTCCTGGTCTCTGTAGAGGTTTCAGATTGAAAAGCGAGTCAGCACTTTTCGGAGCACAGAAGAGCATACCCACCTGCGGGATGATACTAGATGCTTTGTCCGACCAGTAATTGGTTGCAGAAATAGATGTAACCACACACAAAGATATGCCTATGTAGAGTTGTGGGATTTTCTTATTTTATTTTCCCCCTCATTATTAACAGTACAATAAAAGTGTAGTACCAGAGCTTGGCAAGTCTATTTTAATTCTTCCTAACAGTAAAAAGAGCTTGCTCCTAAATTCAGAATATTCCAATAGGTTCCCTCTGTAAGAATAACTTCTGTTAATGAAAGAAATAATACATGTTACTTTTGCCATGACAAGAATAAACTGGAGTGTATTTTGTTTATCACAATTAATATTAAACACAAAATTTTTCTTATTCTATGTATATTTATAAGAAAGATATAGTTGTATCTCCTACAAAATTTATCAAAATAAAATGGAAAATTTTCTAAGAGTTTCTGACCATTTAATGCATCATTAAAAATTAAATGTTTGATCTGTTGCACCATAATTTCCTTGCATTTCAAAAGTATATGTAGTGTTTTTATAAGTCTGTAAACTTTTTACTAACATTACTGACTAGAATAATTCTGTGATTTTAATCCTTTTAAATTATCGACAATATTCTATAGAACTTACCTTTGGACCATTCACCCCTGGAATTCCAGGTACTCCAACAGAACCCTGGGAAGACACATGATTAAATTAAGCAGATAGAATCACAAAATATTTCAATTCTAAATTTGTATTGTATTAATTGTCAGCCTTAACTTTACCTTGCTAAAACCTGTGTGAAAGGCTAAGTTTTTCAGATCTTATCCATGGTATTCAGATATAAAATAATGTAAGCAGATTTGTCAAGCATTCCCAGAAACTACAGAGTTAAATTTAACCATGTTTCTAAATATCCACTTAACCCTAATATGATTTTAAAGAAATTCACATCATAAATTGGGATCCACAGCTATCAGAAGGCCACATGGCTCTAAATTTTGGTGCTTTTGAGAAATAAATAGACTTAGTTCCATCTGGAAAAGCCCAGCAGTAGCAGTAACTCTTGCATTTCATGAGTTTAAATACCATAAAACAAAAGGCAATTAAAATAACAACCATTTGTTCCACAATTAGTCAAACAAGGCACCCACACTGTAAACTCAAATTTGTTGTATTTGAAGCATTTTCCCCTGGACTTTCAGGGAGTACATTTAAGCCAGGTGAGTGTGAGTATGTCTTCCCAAGACTAGAAAAGGTGTTACAAATGTTAAACTCTGACTAGGAATAATACAACAGCACATCAAATGTTAAATTAAGTGTGTGTGTGTGTGTGTGTGTGTGTGTGTAGACATGTGTGCACATGAGCACTGGGGTGGTTATGAATGGGGGGGGGTGAACTGAGAGTAAGAAAGCTAATTATCACCTGCAAAAATCTATGACATTTACCTGGATATAGAAACATTAACAAATGTTTTCAAATAGTGATGTCATTTCCCCTTTCAGGCTCTGGAGAAACCATTTTTAAATAAAATGTGTTTATTCTTTGTCTAGCCCTAGAAAACAGATTGTTCTAAGTTGATGTATGATATTTAAGTTCTTTAATAAAAATGGGAAAAAGTCTTTTTAAAGAGTAAATATAAACCTAAAACTTCTCTAAAAAATAAACATTGTTAAAAATATAGTCATTAAAAATATATAGTCATTATACGCAAAATAAATTGAGATGGCAAGTTCCTTAGTGCTTTTGGTAATTATATTGAGTGGGTCATTAAAAGACTTCCTGAAGCCTCAGGCAGTAATTTTACCCTGGTCGCATGTGGATTAGGGTAGCTTTACAATTTCACACCATGCTTAATAGAGACATTATTGCGAAGGACAAAGTGTTCTTATACCCAAGTTGTCTCACAACTCATTGGCTTTGGACTTGGTTTGCAGGATTATGTTTCAACAGATGCCACATGCCCAGCGCTTGGGGGATAAAAAGTCTCTATCTTTGATGGATTCCAAAGATAAAGAATAATCACTTTTCCACCTGTTGTAATACAATTGTTTTCTCCAGTTTTCTGCAGGTTAAATATCCCTTTTCCCCATTGTGAGGTGGGAGTTGTAACAGGGAATGGGGACTTTGCAATATTTTGTTGGCAAAGGGCCATCTACCTACTACTGATATATTTACTACTGTAGTATTGATGTAATTCTAGAAGTGCTAGACCCTCTCCATCAGAATGTAATGGTGAATTCTGATGACTGGGAAATGACAATCAGGAAGTCACTTTTCAGATTACCTCAGCACAGAAAAACACTAGGGGACCAATGGAATACAGTCATTAAACAACAAGTACATCTTTTGTTCTGGTCCATTCTATGATCATTTGGTCATAATACTTGAGCAGGACCATGCACTCAATCTGCAATGTCATATGACCTTTCAAATTCTAAGTTTTGCCACAATGTTTTACCAGTATTTTAATTAAAAATTCAATAACCTAGTTCAGCAGACAGCTTAAAAAGAGTTTACTCTGGGTTTATTGGATTTTCTATAATGGAGTTGATTAGAAATCTAATGGCTCACATTATAGGACTGTATTTTTAGAAAGGAGAATGCACAATCCAGATGCTTCAGCATGGCTTACGGTAGCTAATTCTGTTCACCTCTCAGGCTAGCCATTAGGCAATGCAAGTATAATTACTTTCCCAGTACTGTTTATACTCTACCTTTTGTCCTGGAGGCCCCACAGGACCCTAAAAAAGGAAAAATTATTCAATTAACATAATAATGTAACCATTTAAACTTAAACGACCAATTAAAACTGTCCTAGTCTGCAAGGTTCTCTATGCTGTACAGAAATATGCTGATGTTTTGTACGACAAGGAAAATGGAAATTATTGGTTGGAAGTACACAATAGGTCTTTTCTTCTCTCTTGTTTTCTTTTGAAGAACATTAAGCATATGCAGTAAGATTCTGATTTTTCCTTTAAAAAAAGAATCTTTGCTGTTCCTGTGCATCTGTCTCTTCGAATACCTGCGGATCTATCACCTCAATCGCATTTAGAAGGCTGGAGAGGTTATGCTGCTAGAAGCAGTGAAAATGCAGTGCAGTTCCCCAGCAAGCTGCACGTCATGTGACTTCTGCATCTGCAAAACTTCAGTAAGCAGATTTGCAAAGAGAATCATTGAATAGCATTACAAAGAAACATGTTTTGTTCTATTTTTCCGCTTATGAAATGTGGCCAATTGATTGGCACAAAAACTTGTTTATAAACTAGGGGATGCCAAGGTCAACTGTGACACCTAGGGTGGACCAGAAAAGGAAACAAAAGATGCTGTCAGCTGCCGATAACCCAGGACACTGGGCGCATGGGGGGAATAGAGTATTTTGGAAGAGGGATGGGAGCATTTACATATAAAATGGAAATACGGCAGTTCTGAGATTTATCTGTTTTTCAGCCACAAAGTCAGCATTGGGATTCTGTTAGCTTTATGTAGAATTAGGCACAGTTTTGGGATGGTGGAAGAGAGCACAAAGACATCAGCTATAATTCTGACTCTTTATGTCTATTTTTACATAAAATATTGAACATTTCTCTTCTAATTCTTTCAAAAATACTTCTAATTTTAGTATATTTTAACAAAGTTATATTTTATAGATGATACTAAATGAAAGTTGATCACTTCATGTTAACTATCTCTGTACTCCATTACACCTAATGAACGGCTAGCCTATTTTCAATGTGTGACATTTCAGTTAATCAGCATCTTAATTCACATTTTGCAACATTAAAGAGAGCACTAGAGTGCACATTAGAGGGAGAATTAGTCATGCATCATTTTTTATTAAAAATACACTACGTTTAGGAACATTCAGAGAATCTGTTCCTCACAAATTATTTTGTAATCCTCATAGGAAGACTAAGAATTTCCTCATAAAATCAGCTTTAGGTCATTGAAAGTGCACTGTGCAACATCACCTGTTTATGTTCCTTTTCAATTTACTGAACCAACTAACTTCTTAATGAGCTGGTTATTTGACATATCTGTGCAGTCAGAGAGCCTCCCTCCCCATTTCACCCCTCCTATTTAAATTTCTCCCTGTTTTAGATTTTGCAGAGAAAATAGAGGCTATCAGGTGTAAATTCCCTCACCATCATGTCTCTCATCAATCCAAACCCACGTGGACCTCCTTCCTATGTCAGAGGGAGAAGAGGCACCCCTCCTCTGCAGGCAGATGCATCCAGTAGACTCTGGAATCCATCCTTGCCTCTGTCCTCAGGGATCTTTCTCCATCAATTATCCCTGCATCTGTATCAGAGCCTCCTGCTTTCCACTAGTTCCTTCCCCTTAGCACATAAAC
The DNA here is from genome assembly GCF_017311325.1 of Ursus maritimus. Taxonomy (NCBI): domain Eukaryota; kingdom Metazoa; phylum Chordata; class Mammalia; order Carnivora; family Ursidae; genus Ursus; species Ursus maritimus. Next base: position 4,618,479 of record NW_024423453.1, read on the forward strand.
AGGTTTAATCAGTTCTCACTTGTGTAAATTGTTTGGGAAGTGAATGCTAATGCTAAGTAAAGGCAGAATTTGGAAGTTACAGCGATGGGAGAGCTGAAAGTCAAAGAAGACGTGGGTTTTATCACGGTCTCTGATTCCATTTGCCCCAGCGTCTCCAGGGCATTTCACTTCTTAAAATGTTGATGTTAGAAAGGAAATCATATAACACAAAGTACATTAATTCAATGTTTAGACTGAGAATGGATATGTTCAATTCAGAAAGGTTTGTTTCCATTTAAACTTAAGTTTACCACTTGAAAAAAGATTGTACAGTACAATTGAGTTTCTCACTACATTGATGGATAACCCAGCAAGGGCATATTTCATAGAAAAATCAGAGCAAATTTGAAATCAAGTGCTTTAACTAGAGACTAACATTTCTGTATTTTCTAATTTGGTCTCTGTTGCATGACCATATTAAAGATTTCGAAAGACTACCCATAACTGTGAAATCTACAAAATTATTGTCTATTTTAACACAGTATTCCATGAAAATCAAAAGATAGCTATAGAGAAAATAAATACAAAATTTTTCTTGACAGTTAGGAAACTACTTCTATTTTTGCTAAACTCTAAAAATAAAAGCAGTTTTAAAGCTGTAACATTAACTTTGAATTGTGAATACATTGTGGATTATTCATAACTATGTTGCCAAGGATATATTCTCAGCTACCAAAAATGTGCATAAAGTCCTTTGATCTCACTGGCAGGAAAAATGGTAGCAAGCCAAGGATAGTGTCATCTGTTACTAGCAGGGGAGTGGGAATAGACTGGAGTCAGATATAAGGCACAGACATACATTCGAGTAGGTATAGACACACACACACACACACACACACACACACACACACACACACCCCAAATAGTTATTTTGCTGACCAAGACTTTGCTTATATGTGTGTTTTGAGTGTCCTTAGATTAATAAATCCATTATATACCTGTGACATTGTAGTCATTAAATTTAAGAGTATAAATGAAAACTTCACTGCTCAAAAACTGATTTTGACATTAGATTATGTTGCTACCAGTTATTAAGACGTTTACATTTGACTGGTTTTGTGGCTTCTAGAACAAATATAAATGAATAAAGTAATGGGCAAATGCCATACGATCATCCACTAACTTATCTAATCCTCTTAAATTTACTTATATTTTCAGCCTCCTCAAAAGTCATTATGAATAATGACTCAGATGGACAATGTCATAAGTTCATTACTCACTAGTCAAATTGGTGCTTTTATTATTCCTAATATTAAAGCCAATCGTTCTAGTCTTTTAAGATTTCTAAAATAACTCCATTATTATTGTCTTCATGACTTAAGTTTGGATCAAATATTTTTCCAAACTAAAGAGTCAATTTTTCATTCTATTTTTATTGATCAATAAATTGTTCTTTTTTAGGTATTTTCTTGGTGGGCACCTTTATGTTTGCATATACTTTGTAAAGACTCAGTTTAAATGGGAATGATCTGGTCTCTTCATTTTTCAAAATAACTTCCGTGTATATGTCTCAAGATGAAAAACTGGGCACCATAAAGAAAGTCAACATAGCGAACTGTATATCTTTAAGTTTAACTCCTGAAGTGTTAAACTATAATTTAAACCGTAAAATACACTTACTTCAGTACAGGTTCTAGGTGACATATTCAAAAGATAAAAACCAAATGAGCCACTGAAAAATTTCATGTGCAGAGTAGTAAAACCACTCATCTGCAGACAACTTTTTAAACCAAAGTTTTCGTGATCTTTTGGAAGAGGCCATGAAGAGCTCTGCAATGTTGTTAGAACTTACAAACAAGAAAGAAATTACACAGCGCCCTTGATTTTCTTTCCTGCTTACCTTCACCCCTGCTAGATTCCATTTTTAAATATTGTAAAATATGTGGACTATGGTGAGCAAGTAGTCTGAGAAATATGATCGTCCTTTTTGGTGATTGCCTTCACCAAAAAGTGTGTGACTCATGGCCTGGGAGTGATCCTTTACTCCCCCTGCTCCAAGTCTATCAGATAATTACTCAAGAATCTCTCCAGCCTGCTCTCTTTATCACCTGCATCACTATGCCCTTGTTCAAACCCTCTTCTCCCAGCTAGCTGATGGGCCACTCTGTCTTTAATATCCTTCCACCTCTCTGCACAGTGCTGCCTGAATGAGCTTTCTAGAAGGCTAACGCGTTCATACCTTTCTTCTACTAAAAAAATCCTTCAATGGCTTTGCAAGGCTTTTGAGAAAAGTTGGAGCTTTTGTAATCGTGGTCGTTCACCACACGAGCCATGCTTTCTTGTCTCTTGCACTGCTATACCTCTGGCTGTCTGTTCCTGCAACTTCTCTTTGGTTCCCCTCTCCTCTACCCACTCCATCATTTAGAGCTCAGTGCCCCCACCTGTGGGACTGGTCCCCTTCTTTTGCTCTTCAAAGCACCACTATGATAGCACTTCCTTAATAAAGTTTACCAACAGTATTGTAATTGTCTGGTTACTTGTTTCTTCAGACTAAATGTCTTTTGTCATGCACAGTAGCTGACATATGGTAATTGTTCAGTGACTCCTTTTCCATGCATTCATTAAGTCATCCACTTAATAGTTTTCTAGTACCCATTGAGTGTCAGGCAATGTTCTTGGTGCTGAGGAAACAGCAGTGAACAAAATAAGCACAAATGCATGCCCTCCTAGACCTCATATTCTAATGAATGGAGAAAGACAGTAAACAAATAAATGAGTAAATACAAAGTGTGTCAGGTGCTAAGTGCTAAAGCAAACGGGAATAAGGATTGGGAGAAGTAGATGCAGTAGTATTTTAAAGTGGGGCTGGTGGGAAGGTCAGTGAAGTCCTCAGTGATAAAGTGACTCTTAGACAGTGCTCTGAAAGAGGTCAGGCAGAGGCATGTGCATAAAAGGGAGAAGAATATTCCAGGCAAGGGAACTGCAAGTATAAAGGCCAAGAGGTGGGCATATAGTAAGTGTATCTAAAGAACACCAAAGAGGCTATAGGTAGGTGGTTGAAGGTGGGGATATGGACATGGAAGGCAGACTGTTTTTGTATGGACTTACAGATTTTTGTAAGCACAATAGTGTTTACTTTGAAGATAATAAAAATTATAGGAATAAATAAACACATATAAATAAATCAAGTTTTTCTTGTACCATAGACAACGGTGTCTCAAGATGGGAATGAGATCTTTCACCCTTGCATTTACCCAAGTCATTCCAACACTACTGGAATATTCTAATAGGCTCTAGATTACCTGTAAGTACAAAAATGAGAGGAGGAATTCAGATCATGCCTTCTATATTAAAACAGCCAGCAAAAATCATCTTAGTTACATAGTCTCATTAATATGGAAAGTGTTGTGGATGTGGATGTAGGTCCAAGGTCTCTAATGCTCTTCAGAAAGCCATTATGTAAACCGTGGCTAGAATTATCAACCCAAATTAATCTTCAAAGACACAGTTAAGAAATGGATGTTTCTATAACCATTATGCATTGGCTGCACTTTCCAGTTTGTAAAAATTTTTTAAAAGCATTTTTTAATTAAAAAAAGTCTTTTTTAATTAAAAAAAGCCTGATAGATCATGGAATGGAAATGGAATGGAAAAGAATTAATGAATTCTTCTGACACCACCAATGTTAGTCCAAATTTGATTGAGGTATTAATTACTTAAACAGGATGCAGAGCTTCTAAATGATGTGCTTTAGGTTGCCTCTTGGGAGGTGTTTTAAGGCAAGTTCTGGTTGCCTGCTATTAGGAAATGATGTTCTGTGTGAGCAGGGGGCGGACACAGTTCCTGTTCTGTCCCTGATGGCTAACAGTAAAATTTGAAGCTCTGAAAGCTGCTGGTCATTTCTGGATACAAGAATATACAACCAGCTTCTGTAATAAAAAACACAGGGAACAAAAAAGAGGTGGTCCATCTGTGAAGGGGAGGATAAAAGCCCCAAACTATTAAGCCATTTAAAATTATTTCCTTTTTGAGTTAAAAATCTTTCCATGATTTAATAAAAGTTAGGAAAAATGAAGAAAATACATTAAAGTCAGGTTCCATAAGGAAGAATGATAACATATATAATCTAACTTTTGGAGTCATAAAATGTTAACACCAGAATTTCTCAGGGACGTGGGGTAACAGACTTTAATCATAACCTTTTCAAAGATACTAACCTGGTCAAATGCATCGCAAGATCAGAAAATGCATTAACTTGGTTTATAAAGAGTAAGAGGAAATTTGAAATAAATAATGAAAATTTGTCTTACATAAGAAGAATTCATTTCAGATATACTTTTATAAAATTCCATATTCTACTTGGATGTTTGGTGACGGAAGGTCAAGAAACATAAACTCTAGCCACTATTATATGTATGTCTGGAGTATAATTCAGGTAATGTTTTACAAGATTCAGATTTCATAGCTTAAGTGCATGGAAATGCCAAACTAGGAACTATTGGGAAATGTTTAGAATGTAAGAGAGTGTGCTGAAATATTTTCAGTGTAAAAGCCAATGATTTAGTTGAACTGGGTATGAAGGAATACAGCATAAACAAGAAAGAGCAGGATAGTGCTGAGATGGGAGAGCCTCATATCTTGTTTTGAGTCTTTCATGGACTCTGTCTTCAGTCACACTTAATCATTTATATTTTCCCAAGCAGTCTCCTATTAGTCTTCACGTGAAGTTCTTAATAATTCTTCGAGGCTCAGCAGTCATAACTCACTTCCTTTGTGAGACTTCTCCACTGCACCCAGACAGAGCTGGTTTTTATCCTCTGTGTTTCTCTAGCACATTTTAACTGGCTATATTTTAAAATATTCACATATTTATAAAATCTACTTGACTAGGCAGCAAATTCTTCAGGTCATGTATTTTGCATCCTCAGTACGTAGTTACTACCTAGCAAATAAGTATTGACTAAATTGAAACCATGCATTAATGAACATAAAAATTATTAAATTCCATTTATCAGATCTCCTCCATAATTTTACCACTCAAAACCACCATACCTCTATCATGGGAAAGAGTTCCCAGTTTTGAGGCAGTTGTTCCTCTTTAACTATCTGGGAGTTTTGTGTCAATAATATAACTCCATAATTTCTATTATTTGAAGTAGTTCTTTTTTTAAGAAAAAGACTGTATTTATTTATTTGTTTGAGAAAGAGACAGAGAGAGAGAGAGAGAGAGAGAACATGGGGGATGGGGCAGAGGGGGAGGGAGAGGGACAAGCAGACTGCATCCTGAGCACGGAGCCCGACCTGGGGCTCCAACCACCCTGAGATCCTGACCTGAGTGGAAACCATGAGTCAGATGCTCACCCGACGGAGCCACCTAGACACTCCTGAAATAGGTCTTCTAAAACAGGTCTACTTTAGAGACTGTCAGTAAGATGGCATGTCGTTCTATTAATTCATGAATATTTGACCAAAAAAATGGAGTAATTATTTTTTAAAAGGAATAAATTCTTTCTGACTTCTCTATCTCAAGTGCTGAGTTTCTGGGGGAAAAAAGGATGAGTCATTCATTGGTGTTTCTCAAGATGATGAAGCCGTGACCTCTGTAAGGAAGGTCTCTTAAAACTCAGGAAATTAAAGAAGTGATCTATTTTTTTTTCACTACTTAACAAAACCAGGACCCAAGACTAAATATTGAGCATTAACTACTACCTCAGATTAAAGACAAATCGAGGTATTTGAGAATCTATGTCCTGATTAGGTCCCAAAACAGAGACTCTATCACCTCTCACCAGATATCCAGGCTGAAATTAGCTCATTTCATTCCTTCTAAATATTTAATAAACTGTTTCTTGTTGCTGAACTCAAAATGGAAATGACCCGGAAAGAAAGAAAAATTAACAGGCTTCCTCTGCCCTCTGTGATTAAGCACACTTCCCTAGTGTACCATAAAGGAAACAAATTTATGGTTCACAAAGGCCTATCACTGTACACTACACTCAGTAAAAAATATTTCTATTGAGTAAAGTATAAGTGCTTTTCCTATTTTAAATCAACAATGCTGAGAAACACTAGCTGCTAAAATTTAAATATCCCATGATCAGCAGAAGGAGGACATAAATTTAGGACTATAATATATAGTCATCTACTCTTCAGGTCTATTTTCCACCTAGACCACCATTGCCCATAAGAACTTTCTGGAATGATGGAAGTGGTCTATTTTGCTCAATCCAGTATGGTAGCCACTAACCACAAGTGGCCATGGAACACTGGATGTGTGGCTAATGCAACTGTTAGGAATTGGATTTAAAATTTTATTTAATTTTAATTAATTTACATTTAAATAGCCATATGTGGCTAGTGGCTACTGTATTACAAAATGCAAATCTAGACTTTTTAAAACACATAAGACTTCAATCAGGTGAACTGAATTCCAGCCTACTTCTGCCACTGACTGCTTTGGACCTTGGTCAAGTCATTTAACCACTCTGATGCTGTTTCTTTATCTGTGAAGTCATAAACTAGATGATTCCTAAGATTTCTTCTAAATCTTTTACACTCTGCTTTAAAAATAGCCACGTAGTGTGACTAGAAATTGATACTTTTCCACTATTCTCATGAAAATCAGTATTTTAGTTACACCATGCATATTCACTCACGCACATATGCTCCAAATAATCTATAATACACAAATGAATTTAAGAAGATGAAGGAGAAAAAGCAGTTTTATAGTAGTTCTGTTGGATTTATGCTGCCTACTCCCACTCCTGACGTGCAACGACCCTTGCTGGGAAAAAACTATAAAGCTGATTCTTTTGTATTAGTACCTGATTTATTGGTTCATTGATTCATATAATTCAGTCATTTGGTTTATGCACAATAAGTACCCAGCACAATTATTGTATGACATGATAAGTGCTGTGGAGGAGAGGAGAGGGCAGCTTCTAACTTAGCTTAGTGTGGTGCTCAGCCGCTCATATAATAGCTTAGTGTGAAGGGGTGTGAATACGTGAGTGTATGTGAAGTTTCTCAAAGAAGGTGAAAAAGCAGAAGTCTATTTTTTAACGAATCCATTCAGACACGTGGACTCTGTTCTGCCCTCAGCCCAGGCCAGAGGGCTTTTGCTTTAGGGCCTCTGCTTTAGAGAGTTCTTCTTGGGCTGTACTCGTCATGCGTAACCCACCCTCTGACCTCAGACTCTGCTTTGGGCAATAGGGACCCTGGAATTCTCTGCCCCAATGACCGGAGCTCATTTCAAGGACTCTGAGTTGTCTCTACCTCAGGTCTGTTTCTCCAAAGGTGAACCACACTACTGGTGTGCACAACAATGAACGTAGAGAAGCAAAGAAGTGGGTATTTTGAGGCATGTGGACGTAGTTTGATCTTTGAACATTCCAGAATGTCTACAGGTGACAGCTCCAGTCTCATAAAGTTGAGGGATGAGGTAGGTGTGGGAAGGAAAGGGAACCGGCCAGGTCCAGGGGCTGGGACTGGGTTATAGCTCTCCGCATGCTGCCACACTCTGGCTTGGATCTCCAAGGAGTGCAACAATTTCGCATTTGAACTTTCCAAGTCACTATGTGGACATACCTGTGAAGGTCACGGGACATATTTTACTTGCCAGTTTATTAGTTTGGTTAATACCTTTTAAATATTTCAACACATTGTATGAGGGCATCCATTTATATTCTTGCCCTAAAATGTGCACATTTGCCCTTAATCTGCAGACGTAAGGCATAGGACTTATAGGGACACAACTTTATTTTGAGAAGCTTCTTCTTAATCTAATAATGAGATATGAGAATTTGGTAAAGAGATTTCAATGTCATTAGTATCCTCATACAAGAGTGATTTATTTTGCCTCAGTATAGCTCTGCAGTATGTTAGATCCTAAAGTTAAAAGAAATGATAACTAGTGAGGTTGATGATATACTTGAAGGAGACAATTTTTAAGGCTTTTTTCCACTAAAGCTAAATACACGAGTGTTGTTTACTGTACCTCGGTATTTACAGAATGTGTGGAGGTGCGTATGTAACATGGATAGTTGGCTGTGTAACAGGTGTCTGTGCACTTACGATGAAACAGAACAGAATGACAGGACTTTAGATCTGGAAAGGGACTCAGATATCATTTAGTCTCACCACTTCTATAGATGAGGAATCTAAAACAAATTTAGATATCTAAATTTGTCTAATATCACATAGCTTTCTAGACCTTTACTTGGAACAGAGTAAGATAGTTAAAAATAGAGCTGATGCACATCCTAGAGGTTGTTAAGAAAGATAAAATGAGATAGAGAAGAATACAGACAGTAACCTAGTCAGCGTTGTAGACGATATTTTCATACTTCTGTTAATTTGATTGTGCTCTTAAACCACTACTGCAAATGCCCCCTTTAAAGTCGACTTTTTGTTTCTAAGACACTGAGCCAGCTTTAAAGGAAAGTCAAACTTCACACTCTCCTACCACACCAAGGTGACCTTTCAACAGCTCTGTAGAAGTCCATGCAGCCAGGAATCCAAAGTGAGTTCCCCTGAGTTGGGCAATTGGACAGGGCAGTGGGACAGCACCAGGAGAAGGATGCATTGCTTGTCTACTTTCTCTTGGTCCATTTGGAAAATCAAACATTATAGGCTCTGGACTAAAGCACCAAGGAGATGGGAAGGACTCTGTTGTGACATTTACTTGCACTTCATGGATGATCAGATTAAATGAGGATAACAAAGCATTAGAACGGTTACTAAGGCATCCCAGCAGGCAATGTGCACAACTGAAGTAAATGCAGTTTTACTCAACAAGATTCCATGGTTAAAATCTAGTCTAATAGCTAAATATCCTAGGACGATTTTGGTCATTTTTGTTATTTGTGATTTGAAGGTTTTGGTTTTGCTTTCTTCACCAGATTAAAATCACAAAGAGAAGCCTGCTGTTGTCTCCCACGTCTACCATCCTGCTGATCAAGACAATTGGCAGAGCAAAGTATAATGAAGTAAAATGATGAGTTTTAGATGTGGGACAGCAATGCATTATAATTAAATATATTTAAAGTAAACCTTCACATATTGATTATTTCAATTTTATTTTAAATGAAGCAGAAGCAATTATTTATCCTTATGTTATCAGCTAACATAAAATGCATTACGTTCATTTGACCCTAATGTATTAAATGTGTTTGCAGGCAAAATTAAAATAAACTAAAACTATCTATAACCTGTTCAGATATAAGTCCGAATTTCACTTTAAGGAACAATAACAGCAAAAGTTTTTCGGACTTTTGAAAAAAAAAAATCTCTGACACCACCAGGGCCCAACGAACGACATTGTAAGTACTCTTATAATTCAGAAAGACTTGACTCGATATGCTGTGGAGTTTGCATATATTTGGAAGGAGAATGGGAGATGAAGATAGGTTTTCAGAGTAGAGAAAGGGATTTGGTCTATAAAGCCTTGGATGTAGACACTTTGGGCCAAAAAATAATTTCCAGGAAGTTGGGATGAGTTGGCATATTAACAGATATTTATAAAACATCTATCTTTTATGCTTTTGAGAACTCCTACCACACTTGCCAAAGAAAAAAATAGTAAGAATATCAAAAGAAAAGCTAACTTCAAAAATGCTATTTGAACAACTATTTAAACCTCTGAAGAACTTGAAAAATAAAGATCACTTGCGCCAGGGTTCAGAACTTTAGCACTTCCGATTGTGGTCAGTCCTTACTTTGATTCTTGGGTCTAGTTCTATGACTCAGAGCCACTCTCTTCTCGTTTAAATGTAGTCCAATATATTTTAGCTCAAGATTCCATCTTTTAAAATCTCATCCTGAACTTCTCAGAAAACCCAAAGGTCATGTTTACAGAACAGACGCACAGCGGGACTAAGTAAATGTGGACCTGCTTGAGCTGCAGGCCTTCTTCTTTATTCTATCAGAGATGCTGTTAATCTTCAGATGATTATTTTTGCAATATAAAATACATATCCTGGATTATGGAAACTAATTCCCCACCTGACACCCTCATAAACAGTTTTGTAAGAGCTAATTTTAGAATGTTCCCAGTTTTTTCATTTCATCATCAGAGACATTTTACATTTTAAAAAATACTCCAGTGTCTCTCAAGATCCTCTTATAAGCAAACCTTCCTCCACGATACAAAACAATAAATGTAGTGAGTTTTGCATATTGTGGAAAAGATGAGAGCCATGCTTTTTACTACCTTTCCTTGTTCTAACTGATGGATAAGAAGAGGATTGTTAGGAAAAATAGATAATGTAAGATGATAGGAGAAGGCCAAAAAAAAAAAAAATGACAACAGCAAATAGGACCAGAGGAATAAGGTGCACTATCAATCACAGTATTCGATACAGTACAATTTAACTGATAGCTATAATCACACTGTGCTTAGTCCTTACATTTCACAGAGCGGCCTTTCTGTATGCTAAGTTATGTCAGCAGGGATTCATCTTAACAGCCATACTTCTCGTTTATGGAACTCTCTGTCGTTCATAAAGCATTTTCATATTATTACTATTTCACTTGCTTCATGCCATAACCCAGTGAAATAGATGAATTAGGAATTACTGCCTATATGTTATAGATCAGTAGAGAAGATCATAGACTATAGTCACACACTCCTAAGCAGTTTTGAGGCCAGAACTACTGATTATGTACTTTTCTCTCTACCAGACTTCGAGTCAAAACACACATGAACACACACACAAACACACGCATAATATTTAAAAGAGAAAAAAATTTCCAATGAAATTTTTCTCCCATGAAAACTGCTTTTTTCCAGGATCCTCTTCTTTCTTTGAGATGGGTTAAAATATAGGGGTGCTATTTAAGTTAATAAAATATAACTAGTGGTGTTTTGAGAAAGACTGTTTTTTAAACCATAGAAATATTTCACTTTAAGCAAATATAAGATATAAAAATTCAGTTTGCTGGGAAAAGGAATTAGAGGATTATATTGCTTTACAAAAAGACTCTGAATGGGATGGCTTTAAATAGCAAAATTCCCCCAGAACATTTAAGATATGTTGATTTATGAAAATCTGATTCATACAGAACTTTACAGGAATACATCTGTTATATAAATCCGTGTTCACCTGTAATTTACTCTAGGGGGAACAACTGAGTGATAATAATAATAACACACTCATATAGTTCTTCATTATGTATTTTAAAGTGCTTTCCCCTAATTTATTGCATTTGTCTTTGGCAACTTTATAAGGGAGGCAGAGAGGGTATTATTATCCTTTCTTTACAGATGAGAAATTGAGAGGTTAAGTGACTTGCCCAAGGTCAGACAGACTATTCATTCATTTACTGCTATTTGAATGATGTAGTTTTAACAGGTTAGTCAAGAAAGTAAGGTTCTTCCTCCTAATTCTTTTTTTAAGCAGCTGGGAAGGCTATTAAAACAGAGGTGGATGATCTCACAAATATAATGTTGAACAAAAGAACCCAGACACAAAAGTGTACATACTGTAGGATTCTATTAATATAAAATACAAATGCAGGCAGAATTAATCTATGGTGGCAGAAGTCAGAATGGTGGTGAACTCTGGGAAGAGGTGGATGGTGACTGGAGGCGAAAGGGGGGTTTCTCGGATATGCTAATATTGTACTTCTTGCTCTCGTTTTTGGTTACATAGTTATGCTCACTGTGAAAAGTCACTGAGATTTTTACTTGTGATTTGTTTACTTTTCTTTATATATATGGAGATATAGATATAGATATAGATGGAAGTTTTCTTTTAAAAAAGAGTTTTATTATCTTTAAAAACAGTACAGCACTTCAGAAGATCATTACATTACACATATCCTTTGAACATTTGTGATTTCAATTAAGTTTCTTAGCCACATTCTAAAAATGAAAATATGAACTAAATTAGAAGAGTTTAAAGAGAAGTAAAAGTTTATAAAAAAAAAATCCAGGATCATCTTCACCTGAAAAATTGTTGTATGAAATGGGAAATCAAAGCAAACTAAGATAATAACATAATTTATTTAGGGCCAGTGGGACGTTTATGTTTAATGACATTAAGCTAGGAATTGTAGAGAAATGACATTAAATTGTGATTCACATAGTATATTCTAGAGTATATGTATGAATTTAAGGAAGATAAGATTTTAATTTTTTAAAAATCCTCTTGATTTTAGAATTTGTATATTAGGATGCTGCATTGGGCATCAACATAGAAAGCCAATGGCAATGATAAAAATCTGAGGAGAATGTGCATACCTGGGGACAAACATGGGCCCTTGAGAATCCCAAGTAGCCTTCAATGTAAGAATATTTGGGAGAAATGTGTTTTGACCATGATCCAGGATAGAAATTACAGGGGCATTCAGTTGCTTACAGCAATTTCAAAATTTTATATTGTAGTTTTCTAAGAATCTTTCACCCCCTGTGGCCCTGTAACCCTGAGAACTACTGCTGCACTTGTATCCAAAGTTACCACTGATGACATATGTTTTGTTTAATTTTCACATATTATCTTTTTGTTGTTTTTTTTCATTTTATTTTTCTAAAAAAGAATCCATTATAGTACCTCCACTTTCAAGTCATCTGAATCAATTTCCTATCTTGATATCATTGGTTGGGAACAAAGAATTTCCAGGTGGGTAGGGGGGCAGACTCCTTTTCAGGGTGCCTTTCGCCAGTGATGTCTCAAAGCCAACTCCACCATGGCTAGGACTACAGCTTGTTGAGTTCCTCCCCAGGAGGGCTGTTGAAGGCATCCTGTTCAGGGAGAAGCCTTTAACCTTTAACCCATTCACTCATTTGTTTTAATTCCTGATCAATTGCCGTATTCTTCGGTTAGTTGCTTTAGGACCTAGCTAACTAATTTTTAAAAATAAATGTTAGACCTTAAACTCCTGTAAACTGCAAGCCGCACATTGTGTATACGGCACACAATCAAGTTCATTGTGATCACTGCGTCCGGGATGAGTGTGAGACATAGCTGTCCTCTGGAATCTGGGTTATTAGAAGGTCAACCCATGTTCCCCAATATTGTTCATGTCATAAAATAGGTCGGCAAGGTGGCTCTAGAGATAGGGAGGAAGAGATAGGAAGAGGTAGGTTGAAGGAATTCTGTTCTTCAAGGCTCAGCAAGCTGCCCCAACTTCTCTTTCACGGGCAAAGGATAAACAAATCATGAGTAATGGGGCATGCATGTCTACGGGCAAGTCCATGTGGAATTATTTCATGATCTTTTTTAATGACAGGGATCAAGAAGGCACCACTGTTTCTTTCTGGGGGGAGCCCTTCAACAACAAAAACTCCTTGAATCCCTGTGGAAGGCTCACTATACTAATTCACAGTTAGTCATATTCCTCTGGATGTGACTTTCGAAAACTTTGAAACTCACTCCTTTGAAACTCATTCCTGTTTAAGCTAGTATGCATATCCCTGAATTTAATCTTCCTTAGAGCAGCTGAATAAAGCAAATTCCATCCTTTAACCTTCCTCACTGTCTCTGTCATTCCTCACACCTGGAATCTCCCACTTTTTCCTTATACATAATCTGGACCACAGTTTTGAATAATTTAGACTTCCATTATTTTTAGTATAGAAAAAGAAACTGAGATACTTGCCATCAAGCCTTGTTCTCCTGGTTTCCCTGGTTCGCCCTTAAAAAAGAATAGTGATAATTTTTATTAATGCTATAAACATTAAAAAGCAATTTCAATCTTTTTTTTTCCTCTTTCACAATACCCACCGGGGTGCATGAATGTCAAATGTACTTTTCAGGCTAACACAATGCAATAAAAAGAGAGCCAAGTTCTTTCTTCATATGCATTTTATAAACATTTTAGGATTTAATAAGATGAGTCTAGATCACAGCAGAGATTTAAGAATTATGCGAAGAATGTATTCTAAATAAAACTAGTAGGGGTGATTATATTGTAAGTCAATAAATGTTCCTAGAAAAATATTTAATTGTAATTCCAGTAACATCTCGTTTTTTAGGTTCTGTTCATGATGACATAAAGATGATGACCTGGGCCTCTATATGAGAACTTCCATATACAGGACAGAGAGACAATTGCTCTTAGTACAGGAATTAAATAATAAAATGAGCAGAGATTGATTTTGAATTTTGGTTTTCCTGGATTAATGATGGCTGAAATAACATGTTTTATTAAAATTAATAGCATATGTTAAAATACATAGAATTTTGTGTTATATCATACCACTATCATAGTTTTCTAATACTTGGATTCATACAAAATTCCTTATTATGTTTTATTGTCATATTATTATATTGATAGTCATTGGCAACAAATAGCTTTTAGGAAAACCATTCTTGTAATGTCAATAGCTATAGAAATTGTTGGACTTTAAAAATAAGTATTTCTCAGTTTGTTTTTATAAAACCTTTTTCTAATGGTTATGATGATATATAAAAATTAACTGTGAGACTATAAATCCAGTTCAATTTCTCTTTGTGGAATTAAAAAAAAAACCTGTTCATACTTCCATGTAAAAAGCTCAAATTCTTACTGAGATGAATAAACTATATTTATTTAAAGGATGACATAATTTTTCAATTATTTACAGATTGTCATACCTTACCTTTATCTTATTTCTTGAAAGTAATCTATACTTTGAATTTTCCGTAGAGTATACAATACCCAATGATCTGACTAATTTTGTACTATCAAAAAGGTTTTAACTGCTCTTCTTAGTTGAAGAAACACTCATTGTATCTTTCTTGGCAACCAGCAATTATTTGGGAAGGTTTAAATATCCCTAAAGGTGTGCTGTCTCATCATTTGGGATATCATCCCAGGAGAAGGTCAGACCTTTGAAGACAGTTTCAAGATGAAACCACTACCTTTGATGGTTCAGTGAAAGCCGTCCTAACAACTAACCAAGCATAGGTTGGGAGTCAGTCCTTCATTTCATTTGACAAATTTGCAGCCACTTTCAGAAAGGGAAATGGGGATTCCAAGAGGTGGTCTCAGAAAAGCCAGAAAGTACTCTATATTCTTACAAAGAGAATCACTCTTTGAAAAAAATATGTAAATATATGATTATAAAAATGAAATGCACCCAAACATTAATGACTATGGCTGATTTTTTTCTTTTTGGTTCTTTAGTTTGAAAAACTTTCTACTTTGTGGATAAATATTTTCATTATTTTGTACTATGAAAACACCCATGGAAATAATTTAAGTCAAAACAATAGATAAATTAATTAATTCAGCAATAAAAACTTGAATTTCAAGTCTTAAGGCCATAATATAAGTGTAAAATTTTTTACCTTTTCCATATATTTCTTTCAATTGCTGGGTGGTCTCTACCAAATCAAACCATGTATCTAGTGTCCTGTACTACTGTACTATTGACGCTTGACCAATCTTAGTAACTAAGTACTTTGATCTAAGTATTGAGATTGCTTTTAAATCATTTCTATTAATAAGCTTCACATATAAAGGACAAATGATATTCAAACCATACCTATTGATGTTTTAATCATTAATGTTACCGTTTTATTTGCATTTTTTTCTTTTTTTGATCAATTTCTCTACAAGGTAAACATTAAAAAGATTTACCTCCTTTGCTTTCCATAATTCATATGGGACTTTATTGTCTGCCACTGATCCTTTGGAGAATGTTACCAATCTCTCACCTAGATTTTCAAGCTATTCTCCCATTTAAGCCAAAGGCACTGATGTACTCTAAGGCAGTCAAGACACAAGTAAGATCAGGCATGCTCAATCATGGACTTCTCGAGGCTCACCTGAAATCCAGTTTAGTTGCCTTCTCCAGGTCTCTCTTTGTGGTTCATGTGGGTTCCTCAGGGATTGAGCGTTAAAGCGGACTCCTGTGGGCAGTGCCCTCTCTGCTTGGGGGCTTTCTATCACCCCACTTCCTGCAACTCCCTAACCCTAAGGCCCCTCCTTACCCCACTTTATCCCAGTCCTCAGCCTTTAAAACAAACAGATCCAAAATGCAACTCACGGGCACTCCTGGCATTCCACGGGGGCCATCTTTCCCTGTGTCCCCTGGAGGTCCTCTTGGGCCAGGAGGGCCTGGAGGTCCTGGAGGCCCAGCCTGTCCTTGGTCACCCTATAATGGAAAAGGGAACAGACCAACAATGACCATGAAAGATAAAGACCCAGGTCTTCTTTTCAACACTTTAAATTGGTATTATCTAATCCACATTTACACTATGAAAAGAACCAGAACAATCAGAAACATGAAGCCTGTAGGCAATTTGCCTGCCAGCAGGGAGCAAATAAATATTCATGCTGGGGGAGCTGAGTAGATGCTATTAAAATCAAAGCAGCTCAGGAACCAGCACTCTCAGCTCTTGGAAATAGTGTGTAAGTTATCACGATATTCAGAGCTGGTATAAAACTTTTGCATAACTTGATTCATGACAATGCTGCATCGGTTATATTCACCTTGTTTAATAAAATGGCTGCATTTGCGGTTGGACAAATGTGTTTACTTTTTCACAACCTATAAAATTAAACATACAATCTCTTGTCAAACTGTGCAATAATTTATAAATTACCAAAGCCAGAGAGCTTCAGAACTGGATCTACTACTGGATATAATTTCAGCTGCCTTTCTTTTTTTAATTAAGAAAAAATTAGGCATTCTAAAACATTTTACTTTGGTACTTTCGTATACATTTCGAACAAATGCAGCTCCCTAGACATAGTTTTGCTCTAGGATATTTCCAAATAAATAAATACCCCCACCCATGAGAGATAAATGGTAAAGCAACAGTAAATGGAGTAATAACTGAATGTTAAGAAGCAATCAGACTTGAGCAAGAATAAGCACTACCTTAATGAGGCGGCGTTTAATGAGCTGCTGATCAGCAGAGAGAAACCCATGATTGATTTTAGGAAACACCATCTGATCAGTCAGGTGAGGTCAAAGGTTGAAGTTCAGAGGTGAGAGAATTGGAGAATAGACATCAGAAGGCCCCAAGAAAGAAATAAAGATATACACATTAGACTTATAATGATCATTAAACAAAATGGAACTGGTGCTTGTGTCTGACATCAGACTGTCCGGCTCTTCTTGAAAGAAACATAATCCTAACATGGGATGGTGAAAACAGATTTTTAGTTAGAGAGGAATCTTTTGCATACCCATCATTTTGCGGTGGGTGTTAGGCCTCTTTAATGAAGTATATTAAAGAAGCAGGAAAGTTCCCATCACCTGCATCCCTCACACTGAGCAGAAAGTCTAGAGACAAAGCACCAGTTCAATTTCCGTCAGATTTGTCAACCAGCATAACGTGGCACGAACGCCACCGCCATTTTATAAATGCCCTAAGTCCAGAATACTGAGGATTATTTAATTGACACAGAGTGTTGGCATGCTTGCAAATTAAACCAACGAGGTGTGCCACAGTCCTAGAGAGTCACACCTGCCTCTCTTCTTTATCCTTGCTCAACTTCAATATCCTTCTCTCTTATATGTTCAAGATTCTCCTTCTCAATAGATATGTGACCTCGCTGACGTAGGTGAGGTCGCAAGGATCCAATCCCTCAGTGAGTATGGGGAAAGAGAGCAACTGGACTTGGCAAGCCAATTTAGCTGTTCTTGCTCACTCTTATGCTGATTGCGGGCTCTGACTGAGCAGCTTGGGTGCCAGCCACAAACCTTGACGGTGAGGATCTGATTACTGTGCAGAGCAGCAACTGTGGGGAAGCCTGGCAGGCCCTATGGACGTGGGACAGCACCAAAACAACACGACACAACACGTCACACAGACATCCCACTGATGGACAAACAAAACAAGCATGTACCTAATGCCACCCTGTCCTGGCTCTAAGTTGTGTCTTGTTTGACACACTGTAAAGGAAATCAGACACACAAGGCCCCAGGCAAAACATTCCTTTAATGGAAAGGCCAGATTGAGAACTCATTGTAACTTGCCCTTGTGGCAGTTACACTGGGATGCGTGTACACACTCTTAACATTTCTGGAATCTTACACACAAAATGTTAGCACAATAGGGAGATAACTGCAGACACTGTTATGAAAACAACACTAATTTCCCTCCATCGATATTCTGTTTACCCTACAACTCAGGACATACACATATTAATTCTTTTTTGGACAACAGTGAACAGAATTTTGCAGTCTGATCAGAAATATTCCTCAGAATAAATGCAGTCTGCCTCACAAAAGATAATCTTACCACCCACATATCAAAATTTCTCTCTCTAATCATATGATGATTCTCAGGTCTTTCCTGTTTCAGGAATTCCTGCAGAGGTGGTGGGTGGAAATCTGTCTCTTATAACATGCGTATTTCATGTCAGAGGGATTTACGGTCACAGTCTGCAGTAATCGCTTCTGTCACGTAACTTTTCCAAAAGAACTTGACAGTTCACACAACCCCTTGAAGCAGAAAAGTAGTTTTGAATTCCTTAACCAGGGAGAACGGGGGAGAGATATTTCAGAGACTCGTACTTCATTCACTAAATTGTACTAACTCGTATTCACAGGTATTATCAATTGGGTAGGTCTGAGAGAGAACTTTTGCCTTTGTTCTATTTCTTTTCCAATAACATGAGATATCGGAGCCTTTTATTACATTTTTTTTTCACACAGAACATGTTTATCATACAAATAAAATAAATAGCAACCACAGCTTACATGGCCTCAGATGTCTATTCCCTCCTCATTGCCCTTCCCCTCTTCTGTCCATATCTATTCTGAGGATATTTTTAGTTAAGGCCAGTAACTTTCTAGTTTTTTAAATTTTATTAATCATAGTATATTTTTCTCCTTTATTTCCCCCCTTTTTGGGATATATTTTTCTTTTTAAAAGAACCAATAAAATTATGTCTGTGGTATGAAGATATCTCTTCAGCCCTAATGCCTTTCAGTTTCATTCTTTAGAGCTGGGACTTCTCAGGAAGCAAAGCAGAGAAAATCTTATCTGTTTTGCCAAATCCTTTCTGATAAGGCTATTAAGTGTCTGGGTAATTTTGAGGTGACCTGTATCCTCTTTTTCTTCTCTCAAAGTAAAAGTCCTTGAAACATAGACGTTACCCAAATTCAGAAATGCTACAAGTTGGAAAACAGATGTGTACAATTTGCTTTTGTTTTACTATGGAATATGAGTTTAAAATGTTATTAGATGGTAATGTGCCAGCATCTTTCCATCTGTGACTCATTAGCCCTATATTACACAGTCAGAATTTTATATATAAATCTCATATTTATGTAACAAAGAACAAAAACAGATACAAATAAGAAGTCTATAAGGAATCAGAATCTTGACTAGTGGCAATAAATCATAATGTCACTTTGAACAGGATTATCTAACAAAAATAATTTAAAATTAAAAGCCTTTTAACAGCACACATGGTAGGCCTTACAAATGTTTTGAAATTTGAATGTAAAAATAAGTCACTTCTTGTACTCCTATCTGCAAATGACCAGCTTGCTCTTTGATCATATTTTCTAAATGCTCACAAAAAGCATTAGTTTTATAACTTCTCAGTTTGGTTTCCAGTGTTAACGAGATCTAAAGAGGAAAATGGATAGGTAATTCTCTCCTTGGACAGATCCTTTTCATCAAACAGAAAATCTCTATTTGAGGAAGCTGATTTTATATTCCTCAATCATCTTAACTGTAGAAAATGCTACCAGTTACATGCTTAGAGCTACATTTTAAAGATTTTATTAGTGAGTTAGGCAAAAGGACCTCAGAAGTTTATGTGTAACAGAGTAGAAAGAGACATGTGGAAGAATTCTTAAATTCTAACAAAAATCCCATGGCCTGGGCTGTAATATCCTAGAACCCTGTGCTTTTCAAACCTAGGCAATGCTTGAAGGGTACATGCCAGTGTTGGGGGGTGGTGGATAAGGGTTATTTAAAGGCAATAATAAATATGGCACATCTTCCTTAAGATTCAAGTTTGATAAACATTAAATAAATTTAAATTTTTAATGTAAAACAAACATTGTCATATTATGGGGTAGAATGTAAAATTTGTACAAATTTTTAACAATTTTAACATTTGCTGGTGGTAGAGAATCTTATCTCACAGGGGATACCTCTAGATTACAGGTAGATACTGAACTGACCCTCTCCTTCCCACGGGAGGTCCTCAGAGGATAAGTTTGAAAAGTACTGGTGCTGAATACTTATCTTTAAGTCATGGCTTTACGTGGCCATAACAGTTAGGCTCCCCGGCTGTTCACACAGAATGTACTTTTTCATTAACTACACCATTTTTTTCCCACAGTATCATTAGTCATAGTCTTTTCTAAATAAATGGAATGGACATATTTCCCTTGGTTTTACATCTTGGAAAACTTGCCTGGTACACAGATGGTTCAACTGGGTGTGGGGGAAAACTTTTGTCTCTAGAAAAACGTGGAGAAAGAGTCCAGGAATAAGCTGAAATGCTGAAATAATGTGTACAACTTTTACTCCCATATATCTTGAATTCTTAAGAAATTGGATGTACAAGATTGTAAAACTACCTTACACAACCCATTTTCCTCTTGAGAGCTTACTCAGATAACTTCATGGATCTTCCCAACATTCTGTAAAGTGGGTTACCATCTTGGACCTGTGTTTTAACATCATTTTAGGAGGAGCTCTATGTCCCTTCACTACCTTCTAAAAGCAAAGAGGCAAGCGTACCCCAAAGAAATGCTGAACAAATATTTCATAAGACATGCTTCTAACTACTTAGAAGCCATAAATTCAAGATGCTATTACTTATTGTATACTCAGTAATGGTGTTATATGATTACATTATAGTGAGAAAACTTTGTGTTTTGTCAAAAGTATTCAATAAGGCAATATTACAGCCAGGAATTTAATCCATGACTTCTAATTCCAGACTTTGTCATCATGCAGTTTATGTGTTTATAATTTCTTTCTACTTTTACACTTTGAATAATAGAAATATCAACAATTTATAAGAAGTATTTACTGAGTGCCTTCTGTACAGCATTCACTATGCTAGATGTGGGGATTGAATGGTGAGCATGACCACAAGCTCACGTGGGTCAACACCTAGCGGAGAAATGGGAAAAAATGAGCAGGCTGTAATCATATGGAGGGATGACCATTTTGGTGAAGGAGAATGGCTACAAAGTAAATAAAAGTGTACCTAATGGCAGCTTTTAGGAACCCTGGAAGACTTCCCAAGCCATGTGAATGAGGGGATGGGAGTTGGTATAGCAAGAGGAAAATTAAAGACAGAGACCCCATTTAGGAAAATGTTACAGTAGTCTAGTTGAGGGACTGTGCCCTAGAACTAGAGAAGGGACAAATCCATAACTTGAAGTAATATTAAGGAAGGAGGATTCACAGGACTTTTAGTCGGCTGAGAACAAAAGGGAGAAGGAGGAGCAATGAGTGGTCCTAGGTCTCCAGCCTGAGCAATGGAGGATGGTAGAGGAAACACTAGAAGAGAATGGGTTTTCTGGGACAGCTAGGTGGTTGACACCAGCAAGTGTCAAATATAAGGAAAACTTCCTAAACTACACATACTGAAAAAGGCCCCATTTGTTGTGTATAATCTCATAAGGCACTCCACGGGTGGTTGTAGCGTTTGCTAAAGACGTACAGCTAAGAAAGGCCGACAGAAGATGAGAGCCTATGAAAAGAGGTAAGATTCCTAAAGAAAGGCTCTCCTGTCCAGAGGCAACCAGAGAAATGTAGACACAGGGAACAGGGAGCAAAAATAAAACAGCCTTGCAGTCTGGGAGACTGCACAAAAATAAAATTGTGTCAGTGTTATTTATATAAATTTAGCTATCATCAAATCAGAACAATTCTCCTGAAGTGAATGTCAAGAGAACAGTCCTGTCTTAGGGGTTCTTCACAATAAAGATAATAATGATGATGACGGTAATGCTAGTGGCCAGTATTCACATGATCCACACTATGTCAACTCCTTTAATCCTCACAACAACCATTTGCCAGATGAGGCATTTGAGGCACGAAGTGGTTAAGGGTTTTGCTCACCAAGATTCACACACTGGCCATCTGCTCCAGAGTCTATGCTCTTCATCATCACACTTTCCATGAATCTTTCATAGTTCCTGAATTTCTTTCCCATGTATTCATTCATGGACAAGGAGAATTTAAAGCATCCTACTGGGAACAAGGCAATATTTGGACATTGAGATGAGGAAGCCTTATCCCAGGCTTAATGGAACATAGAGGGTAACCAAGAAAGGCAGATGGTAAACAAGCAATTATAAATGTGGCTGAGGTCTCTTTTGAGATATATATGTACACACATATGTACACACACATTCACACACACTCTTTTTCTCATATATTTTTTCCCATTCCTTTGCCCCTCAGTCAAGTTCTTAGTTGACGATCTACTATTGCCTCAGAAGAGGTATAGGGAGGCAGGGTGGAAAACAAAACTTGTCTACCAACATGTCTAGAAACCAGAAATATCTAGGAAGACACTCCCTTAAACCGGAAGAAAAGAAATAGGTCTGTGGTCCCTAAGAGCAGAGGGAGCCTAAGCCCTTCTTCCCAGCGGCACTTCCAGGAAGCAATACTACCTTGAAGAAAAATGGCCATGTGACAAGTCTGGATGCAGGACACCAGGGGCAGCCTTGCAAAAGATTCCCCCGTATTAAGCACTGCACAGAAGCAGCAGAAATGTTCCCATGCCCTATCGATGCAGCAGCGACACACTGGATGTGAAGGCCCGTGCAGGTCACTCAAGCCACGCTGGCTTCTCAGCAGCAAACTGTGTGGACTGATGACCAAAGACCAGGTGCCCCTCAATTTCCACCCCAAACCTTTGGATACTACAAGACCTCAGAAGTGTGAATCAGTACAAAAGGAGGAGGAAAGTGTGGAAATCCCAGGAAAAGTGATGTCTGGTTTTTTTGTCAGCCCAGAGGAGGGAGGATGCAGCTTCAGAAATCAAGGATTCAGATTTGGAAATCAGATTCAAAAATTAAATTATTATGGAAAATTAAGTCATATTGCTTATTCACCCGAGTTTTTGGATTGAAAATCATACCTCAAAAGTGAATATGATGACTGTTAACAAAACAAAAATTATGAGAGTGCACAGAAAGTGACCTAATCCAGGTCAGCGGGTCAGGCAGGACTGCCCCAAGGAAGTAGTATTGAAGTTAAGACTTGCAGCACAGAAACGCCACATGGACCCTCAGTGTCTGGTCACTCTCTAAGGGCACTGATATCTTTCCTTCGATAGTATCACCAAGGTGAATACAAAAACGAAAGAGAAAATATATTTTTCTTTTCCAAAGAGATACTGAACATACACTTGGAATACAAAGGTTGGGTCCTGTTTTAGGTATTCCCTTGAGATCTAGGTGTCATTCTCCATTTGGGGAAGGTTAGGATAAGGGCAGTGGCGATGGCTATGGGGTGTAGGATTCCTGTGGGAGGTCCAATTGATGAGAACGAGAGCGAGATTAACTAAAATATTCATTCCTTTGTATAATAAATGTCTCTTAAGTACATTCTACATGCCAATTACTGTGGGGAAAAAAGCTGTGGGGGTTTAAATCTAGTGGAGAGGGGAGGTTATCACAAGAATACCAATTTAAATGGAAAATATACTATACTAGTGCTGTAATTAGAAAGGCAGACAGCAGGCTATTTAAACACATTCTGATTGGGAAATGGAATAAGGCTCCTGAAAAGATGGTATTTGAGCCATGGGAGGAAGGATGGATAGGACAAAGGTATTTGAGGAGGGATGTGGATTTGGGCTTGGGAAGAAGGTATTCCATTCTGATGTACAGTGAGCAAAGAGGTGGAAAGTGGGGATTGCTGGTAAGTTGAGTTTGGTCGGGGTGAAGCACATACTTTTTAGGGAAGAGCCTGGAGAAGTTGATAAGGTATAGATGGGCAGGTCTTCAAGGGAGCTCAAAGAGGGAAGTAATGGGAAGCCACAGAGATATTTACAAAATGAAGGTGCCATGGCATATGTAGGTTTGGGGGAGACAACCTGGTAAAATTAAGAAGAATAGATTAAAAATCAAAATATAGTTCATGATCCCTTATCTGCAATTTCCAAAATCTAATTCAAAGTCCCTGAAAATAACATTTCTTCATAAGTTTAACTAAAGGTTTTCTACGTTGGCAGCAAACTCATTTGGTGGCAAAAACTTATTTGAACAGATGTGAGGCTATTTATGGTCACTAATAATTCTTCTTAGTGTGAACATGCATGTGTTTCACTGCAGAAATTGATGGTTTGATTACAGGGAGCCTCAGGCCTCTCTAAGTGTGTCAAACAATATGCAATGTATGAGTAATATGAACTGTCTAATGTCTAACAACTAAATTATGAAATACATTTGACTCTGAGGGTTTCGAAAAAGGATTGTGAACTTGTTCCAAAGTTGATGACAAAGATTCCCTTAACAGAATTAAAAATTATAGAAAGAATAGTAAGATTTAAAGTTAAGGCAATAAATTTAGTTTTGAACAAGAAAATTGGTTAACATAGGCTAGTCTGGCAAATGCCCTGTCTAAACAAATGGCAATCTGAATCATATATTATAATTTAAACCAGTTTATAGTAATTAAAGTCACATTTACTTTTATGATTTCAATTTTATATGTTAATCAGAACTATCCTAATCAATTGCTATCTAGTATATCTTTTAATTGATTGCTTTAATGAATAAATAAGCACATTATAACTAGCATATGTTTTGCAAGTAATTGTGAAAAAAAAAAGACCTGTGAAAATGTTGCTCTTTTAGGAAATTAAAAAAAAAAAACCCTCCAGAAGTCTTGTTTAGAACATTATTTGATTACCAAACACTGCATAATGATTTACTTAACAACCTCCATTTAATAATAATAATAATAATAATAATAATAATGCAAAAGTAAGCTTACATTCCACCCCATCAGAATTTCATGCAATTTGCATCTGAAATACAAATTCTTAATTATGGAGCCCAAATTTAATTAATTTTAATTTTCAAGGAATCCTCCCTCTAGTATGGTATAGCATCATGATAGCGTGCAATAAAATATTTTACATTTATTCTTCTGTAAAAACCAAGGGTGTTTTGTAGTTGAGGGTGCCAGGTAAAGGACTCAACATGAATATACTCTATCCATGTTCTGAAAGGAAACAGTCTATACTGGGGAGAGGAGCACAGCATGTTTCAGGAAAGGACAGTGCCAAAAAAAGATAGAGGATTCATTAGCAGACAGGGCACCTTATACTGAAGGGAAAATAAGCATTTGACCAATAGTCTGTGAGAAAAATTCAACTTTTTTTGCAATATTCATTCTGGAATAAAAATCAGAAGTGTCTTGTTGGTCCCTAAAAACTCTAGTGTCTGGCTTAATGGTATTTGCTAAACTTCCTTTGTGTGATATTAGATTGAGTTGACTCTAAAATTCATTTGGCATGCTCCCTGGATGGTAGTCTCTTTTCTCCTTCCCACAAAAGAGGTAGAAGGCTGGAAGGCAGCCTATCAAAGAGCTGATGAGAGTCCCAAGGGGCTCAGTTACAATGAGTGGAGAGTTACCCTTGTATTTCCTGTTCCACCTCTGAAGGTCATTATCTCCCATAAATAAATTTAAGCCCACAGCAAATATCTGATAGTCCTTTGGGATAATAGAGCTCTTCAAAATGATCTAGCACCAAAAAAGATAATAGAGTACTTGGGCAAGTTCACCAGAGAGTAATGTTACTTTGATGAGGGAACAAAACTGAGGCAAGCTGAGGACAAGGCAGAAGCTGACACCCTACAACCCCCCACCCCCCTAGGGATGTATGTGACATTCCTCAGGCACTCCTGGCTGCCCTAAAGGAAAAACAGTTAACTAATAGAGATCACAATCTTGCAAGACCTGAGTCTCCCTCAGTTTACAAACGTTTTAGCAATCTACAAGAACAAAGCATTTCTATCAATGGTCTACTTTCCAGAAGGGAATGTAAATACAATTAAATGTCCTTATACCCTGCAGCCCATGGACAGATACTTGCAGTGTAAAGTTCCTCCAGGAATCTCCCAACTATCTTAATGTTAATGTCTTACTAGAGGGGTAAACAAACTTAACTTGACAATGGCAAGACCTCTGGGTATCCTGTGAATCTTCTTTAACATATGAAAATTCAGCATCCCTGAAATTTTCCTTACCTCCCTTTTCCTGACCTCCCCTAACCGCACAGCCACCCCTCACAACCCGGGGCAGCAGCTCTTTCTGCCACGGGTCCTGTCCCCGTGCTTTAATAAACCACCATTCTGCACCAAAGACGTCTCAAGAATTCTTTCTTGGTTGTCGGCTCTGGACTCCACCCCACTGAACCTCACCTATATTCCCAAACTACATCAACTTGAAGTAGAACTACTCTAGATACCTTCCTCCACTAGTCCTCTTCTAGATACCT
Organism: Ursus maritimus; assembly: GCF_017311325.1. NCBI lineage: Eukaryota > Metazoa > Chordata > Mammalia > Carnivora > Ursidae > Ursus > Ursus maritimus. The sequence continues at coordinate 4,644,837 of NW_024423453.1, forward strand.
TCCAAACTGGTCCTGTTCTCTAATGTCCTCCTTTAGTCTACATCCTAAATTTTTAGTGTTTTCCCAAGGGCTGTTCATTTACATAAAACTGGACTGTGACTTGAAAGCATCCCTGAAATTTTCAGGTTTCCACACCAGACTAAAATACTGTTTGCAATTTAGAACATGTTTGAATGCCCTATAGTTACCTTTGTCTTTGGTGTCACTTGTACATATGGAGTAAACTCAAATGACTGTAAGGACCAGGCCGATGACATAGATCAAAGAACAGGTTTATGACAAAGAGAAGTGGGTGGACTTAGCTGAAAGGAGACAACCCAGGGCTAAAAGGCAACAATGAAGACTCAATTGATTCTGCCTCAGGGGAAAGCAGACTTGGGGCTGCTACATCTTCACGGGCTTCAAGAGAAGCCAGAAATCCAAGGATTCTGTTTTAAATGAATGCTTCAGATACTAAATGTTTGTAACGAATTCAAATTTACTTTAAAAAAAATTATAGTCCAGGGGCGCCTGCGTGGCACAGCGGTTAAGTGCCTGCCTTCGGCTCAGGGCGTGATCCCGGCGTTATGGGATCGAGCCCCACATCAGGCTCCTCTGCTGGGAGCCTGCTCTTCCTCTCCCACTCCCCCTGCTTGTGTTCCCTCTCTCGCTGGCTGTGTCTATCTCTGTCAAATAAATAAATAAAATCTTTTTTAAAAAAATTATAGTCCAAACAGAAATACATTTGAAGGGAGGATTTGGCCCACAGAACACCAGTTAAAGGTCTCTGATCTAGTCCTTTTGAATGTTGAATTAGAAACAAGACAAGTGTAGAAAGGCTTTGCTTCAGAAAGGAAATAATCGACTGAAGGAACTTTATTTTGTTGTATTAGCATTTGAAGAAAGGGTTACAAGTTCTCATTGCCTCAATCACATGTTGTAATTCAGAGTACTGGTTCTTAAATCATAAAACCTTCAAAATGTGGTTGTTACACAGGACCTCTAGGAGGAAGAACAGAACAAGGTATACTTCCTTTTTGAAAAGGAAGTACTGCATCCCATAGTGATGGATCCATCTGGGAGGAGTCCCATGATTTGAGCTCCTAATGAAAGAGGCTGTTGTAATCTATGTGAGAGTTATGGGTTCTTTGGGAATCTCAGAATAGAATTTCCTGACTTCTGTGAAATTAAATCTAAACTTTATAATGATATGGATATTGGAAATCATAATATGAACTACTTTTTGGTTTTAATTTCCTGGCTGTGGTTGATGATAATGTTATTTAATGAAATGCAGTACACTTTTAATCCTGAGTTGTAACATACTATAATGCTTATTATATTTAATTTTTAAAAGTGGTATATATTTGCACATACAATTTAGTTGAAACCTCTACACTGATCGTATTTAAACGTTTTTTACCTCAAATTTCTTTTTTACCTCCCAATTTCAAATATCTAGATAATAATATGTCAGCCAAAAATGTTAAGCATAGATATTAACTTGTCTTGGAAAGTTACTGAAAATGAGGGCTCAAAATAAGCGGTAGCTGCAGTTTCTGACAGGGTCAATTCTCTATTTAAATGTACTTAATATTGCAACTATCAAAGGAATTTGCCATATACAACAGAAGCAAGATTTTTTTTCTTCCTATGATTAGAAGACTTAATTCAAAGTGTAACATGGTCTTTTATTTTAATAAACATTTAATGAAATATTTGCCTTATTTGCCAGTAAAGAAAAAAGAAGAAGAAAAAAAAAGCAACAGTGAATAACCGTCTTCTGTATTTGAGCACATGAAGTGATGATATCACACATAAGTAAGACCAAGGGAAAATATTTCTCTGATGTCTTAGACGATCTGAAAGCAATAGCCCAGGCTCCAAAACACAAACATATTTCATAGGTCTTATTTTTTTCTTCAATGGGTCTTCAATTTCAGCACCCACAAGGAGCAAAGTTTACATTTTAAGAACCAGGTGTCATCTGGTTTACTCAGATAAGTAACCAGTTCTGCCACTTCATCAGCTACAACTTTTATGATTCCCATATGTAGCTAAAAAATTACAGGATGTGTGCCTATCATATCATTATTGAAATTAAATTACTTATTTACACATAAGGCACTGTCAACCTTTCTCCTTTTGTGATAAGGGATATTAGTGATTATAGAACACAAAAGTGAGGAAGAATAATTTATCATTTTCCAGTACTGGGATGAAGCTTCTTAACATTAATAGTACAATTATCTGTATTTCTTGACTTATGAAATGGGAAAATTATTAAAATGGCACAAAAAATGTTACTAAGAAAAAAATATATTTTCAAAGTAACTACCACAATCAGCTTTTCCAAGGCATCATTATCCAATTTGTGAATTACTGGGCACCTAATTTCCCTTCCACTCTTCTATTCTTTGTAAGTTTTCATTTGTTATGATGAACATAATTAAATGTAAGGAAAGAAAGAAAAAAGGAAGGAAAAGTCAAACTGAGGATTAATACAAGAAAGTGGCATGGAACATTTAAATTTGTGTCAGGAGCACTAAGATCCCACTGATTGGGAAAAAAACTAAGGGCAAAATGAACATTTTTAGTTGGAATCAGAAAAAGAATAATAAAAGAATAGACTTTTACCCCCTCTTTGGTCAACTGAGAGTAAAACATTAATAGTTGATAGAAGAAAGCAACAGCAACCAGTTCCTATATACCTTCTAAATCTCTCTCAAACAGAAAAATGTACAGATATTTTGATTAAAAACTGGCATTCATGTTGGTAGTATAAAACACCAAAAAAGTGAGGAGACTATAAGTGAAAACTTTGGGAATCTAAATCAGTCTGAAGATGGCTTTCAAAATACTGAGCATTTGCCACAAAAATTATAAAACCAAACGGATAATTTTTCAGGAACGTGAATTGTAGAAGTAATAGAAGAAAAAGCAAGGAAGAAGATAAATCCTGCATAATATAGACAGATTGGTAAAATTTTATTGACTTAAGTCAAGACTAGAATAAATCATTAAAAGGTTTGTTGGTGAAATTTTGCAAAAAAAAAAGGTGCTGTTTTAAAATATTTTATTTCCTTTTTCAAATAGGTAAAATAATAGATGGATACACATATATAATCAGATTACAGCAAGAGGTATGTCCAGGTTTCTTATATCATCCTTAGATACTGAATTGAGAAACGTAACTAAAAGTCAATAAAAATAGCGAATTTATAACCAGTTGAACAGTTCACTTACATAATACTGCTTAATTGGTCACGTAGTTCCTGTTCTGAGTCCTGATCCATTCAACATTTAACATTTGTATCAATGAATTAGATTAGTCTTCCCAAACTTTGTGTCTGAGAACAATTTCTCTCTCTCTCTCTCTCTCTCTCTCTCTCTCTTTCTCTCATCTGTTTTTATATCTATGCCTCAGATCTCTAGAAAATGAGACCGGAAAGAGACGTAATATTTGTTGAATGGCAGAATCAAAACCCCAGAGAGAATCTCAACAGGATAGAGTGTACTAATACTATGGAAATAAAAGTGAGGAATAGTGTTTGGAGCCAATAAACAAGCTATATAAAAACACAATTGAGGAGCTAAGGGTTAGTGACAGTGAGAAAAAAGACTTTGGAATTTAAGTTGATAATAAACATATGCATTAATATATGATACGACTGCCAATGTTGTTTAAAGCTACTCTAATTGCAGGCTATACTAACGTAAACAGAAGCAGGTAGGCTACCTCCCACTTAACCAAACTGCATTAATGTGTTTAGTTTCTGGCCATTACCCTTTAAGGAGGACACAGACAGGAACATATGCAGAGAATAACCAAGACAGTAAGAAAGCACATAATTGTCATGTGAGGAATGGATAAAGGAGCTGGGGCTGGAGCAGGGGAGGATGAAACAGGATATAAGGGCTGCTTTAAATAGGTTCAGAACTGCACGTGGAGCAGAATCGCCTCCACGCGGCAAGGCCCGCTGTAGTGCATGAAGGTTTGGATGAGAAGGGCTTTGGGGTTCATTTTAACCGTAAGCTTCATTCACTGTTTCTATAAAATCACAGAAGGGTTGTCGTGTGGAAGAGGAATTAGTTCAGAAGGCAGGACTAAAACTAAACGTAGAGGAAGTAGAGAACAGCACATGTTGATACAAAAGAACAAATATCTGTTGAATAAATGATTTAATTACTTTGTAATATTTAGAACTGTCTATAATTAGTGGTGTACCTTCTAATATTCAGAATTGTCTGTAATTATTAATCTGCTTTGGAAGAGAGTGAGTGAGCTCCTTGCCACTGGCGGTGTTTGAATAAAACTCAAGAACCATGAGCTTAGCATACCCTATAGAAGTTTTTAGGCAATTGGCTGGCTACGAAATGGGTTTATTTCATAGTTATAAGATAAAATTTGATGTAGCAGCAAGTGAAATCTGTTAGCCATATCGTCTGCCTCCTCAGCACCTTTTTAAAATTGAACAATCAAGATTTATCTAGAAACCCTTTCTGGCATTGGCAAAAGATTTATCATTCTAAAAAAAAGCAAATTTTTAGTTCCTATACTATCTAACAGTTAAAAACACTATAAGAAACAACTGTTTCAAATGCATACAACTCTTTTCTATAAAAAGAAATAGAATCTATCTTATAGGACCCTTTTAATGCCATTTAAAAAAATCTTCTGGACCACACCCTCAAATTGTGCATTTGTTGCACTCAGAAAAATCAGGTTTCAATTTAATTTTGTATCAAGGAGGACACCGGGAAAAATAGATCAAATAATACTCGCCCAAATTAGTTCCTTTTCTAAAGATTTGTCAGTATAGCTATAAAGGGCAATTCCAAACAATTCATGGACTTGTTTTTTATTAGTGTGCATCAAGACTATTTTGTTAGAAATGCTATAAGGGGAAACGTTTCCATTAATCCAACTCTGCAACCACAACGCCAAAAACCCAGAAAATATACACAGTGCCTTAAAATAAGAATATTTCTAGAAGCACACTAACATCATAAAGGAAATTATTTGGGTCCAATAAAAAAACATATGAAACTAGGTTTATATTATGATTTTAAATATCTACAAATTTCAGCTACAACTTATATAGATGTCTAACCTATATGATCTTCAGTAATAAACCAATATCTATACTTTCAAGGAAAAAAAAAAGGAAATTCTAAAATTTGGGGCCAGATTTTTCCTTAAAGGAGTGACGCTGATGTGCAAGCCTTCAGTCTGTGTTATTTCTAATTTTAAACATCTAAAACTAAAGGACTAAAATTTATCTTTTCACTATTAATTTGCATATTATTTAATTACTATTCAATACCATATACAACTGGGGTAACTTTGAAAATTTTCTGTTATTCTACAATTCATACTTCAACAAAATTCTTAAAGATAGCATAAATTATATTGACATCTTGATTAAAAAAATACAAAGTTTGAACTAGTATTAAGATTTTTCATTTGAATATAGCTGACACACCATGTTATATTAGTTTCAGGTGTACAACATGATTTTTTTTTTTAAGATTTTATTTATTTATTTGTCAGAGAGAGAGAGAGCACAAGCAGGGGTTGCGGCAGGCAGAGGGAGAAGCAGGCTCCCTGATGAGCAAGGAGCCTGATGTGGGACTCGATCCCAGGACCCTGGGATCATGACCTGAGCTGAAGGCAGACGCTTAACCGACTGAGCCACCCAGGGATCCCTCAGCTATGCTTTTTAATTAAAAAAAATTTATATGAAATTGCCCAAAACTAAAATGTTAGCAACTAATTTGGGAAAGACAAAATTTATCTCCTCTCAGAATCTGGTCCTCAAGCTACCAGTTTGTAGCCTCTCATCTACCTCATGAGAATTATTACTTCAAAACATAGAGGGAAGTCGCACAAAATAGTGTATATATTTCAAAAATAAGGAAAAATAAAGACATTGAATTCCTTCCCCGCTACAACCAATGGTGTTACTCGCTACCTTAAAAAGAAATCCCGTATAAATTGTGACAGTTTCTCAAACTACAACCCTGTTGGCACATGCCATTTCATTTGACACATTCTAAAAATCTTGAGTTATTATAACAGTTACTGTATAAAATTCAGGGTAGATACCATGACTCAAACTTTGCATTCTTCTCTGACACATTTTATTAGAAAGACAGGGCTCCAAAGTGGAAGTAATACTACAGACCAGTATAGAGTTACAGCATTAACGTTCGACATTGTGCTGGTGACATAGCACGCTTTCTCTATTTCGATTTTGTTTGACTTTTCTGCCTCAAAGTGTAAAATGAAGGGTGAAGTTGTAAATCTCTACATTAATTTTCTGAACAAATCTGAAACGTCTAATAGATCTCCAGATATTTCCCTCTTCCTGTAACTCTTCAAAATTAATTTCCTTTTATAATATTATTGAATAATTGTGAAAGACTACTAAACAAAAGTTTGCAAGACTGAAAAGTAATTTTGTACTAAGCAAAAAAAGACAACACAAATGGCTTTATTAAAAAATGGCTTTATAAGGTTATAATCTAAAATTTCCCAACACTGAAGATTCTTTAGAAACTTCACTTTGTCAAAATCAAAATAATGTGTGTTTATCTATACCAGAAAATGAAAGTGGTGAGTGTAGGGGTGAAGTTTTCAATTTAAATAGAATAGTTATCTACTTGGCAGTGAAAGGATAACATATAATTAAAAGGTAAAATATTCCTTACTATTGTTTTCATCATCAAAATATACTGTTATGTAGATTATAAAGACTTTAAACAATAAAGACATAATATCAAGGAAATGTTTAAAAAATCAATAACAATGGTTAATTTGTAGCTAGCAGCTTTTTACCATATGATGGATAACAGCTATACTAATAAAGACAAAATAGTTTCCGATTTTCAAAACACCTGATCAAACTATACTAATGATTTACAATCTTTCCAATGTTTACTTTCTCAAAGAACAGTTCAGTGGGATAAAAAATAAATCAAGAGTAAGGAAGAATCAGGACTGAAAAATTACAAGGTGCAGCTTTAACTTACATTAAATGCAAATAATATATTTGAGTCCCTTTCCTATCAAAAAGTTTATATCCATAAAAGGAAATTCTGATGCTGACATTCTAGAACCTTATGACTTCCTCAACTACTAAGAAATATAAGGAAGTGAGATAGCTAAGAAAATGCTGCTAGGTTCTGAGCTAGGTCTCAAACTTTTCTCTGATATTCAAGTCAAGGCAAGTATTTGTCAAATAATTAATTAATTGGTATTAAGCAAAAAAGCTTAAGCTTAATCAGTAGACTCCACTACAACATCAAAGCCAATTTTTGATGTGCTAGTCAAGAACTGTCGTCATGATGGTTTTCTTCTTACTTTGTAAAGGAACACTGAGGACAGTTTTCCTTGCAGGCTAAGACATGCAGGAAGAAAAACTAAGCATTAAATTATTAAGAGTTAATTTTTATTCTCTTTAAACAATTCTGCAATGCTACACTGAATAGAAAGGTAATTTTTAAAAAGGAGTTAAGGAAGATATTCAATTTAATCCAATAAAACTTCACAGATTGCTTTGAATGTTTGACCTTCCTTCCTTCCTTTTCTCTTTTTTCTTTCTTTCTTTCTTTCTTTCTTTCTTTCTTTCTTTCTTTCTTTCTTTCTTTCTTTCTTTCTTTCTTTCTTTTTCTTTCTTTCTTTCTTTCTTTCTTTCTTTCTTCTTTCTTCTTTCTTTTCTTTCTTTCTTTCTTTCTTTCTTTCTTTCTTTCTTTCTTTCTTTCTTTCTTCTTTCTTTTCTTTCTTTCTTCCTACAATACTTTGCCTATACTCTCTATGCTGTACTTTTTATCTCCGTGACTTATTTATTTTATAATTGGAAGTCTGTACCTCTTAATCCTCCGTATCTATTTTGCCCAACCCCCCCAACCCCCGGCCCCTCCCCTCTGGCAACCATCTGTTTGTTCTCTGTATTTAAGAGTCTGCTTGTTTTTGTTGCTGTTTGTTTGTTCCTTTGTTTTGTTTTTTAGATTCCACATATAAGCATAATCATATGATATTTTTTTTTCTGGCTTATTTCACTTAACATAAGACCCTCTAGGTCTATCCATGTTGTCACAAATGGCAAGATTTCACTCTTCCTTTTGGCTGAGTAATACATGTACATTGTGTGTATATATATATATATGCACATTGTGTATATATGTATATTTGCACATCTTCTTTATCCATTCTTCTATTGATGGACACTTAAGTTGCTTCCATATCTTGGCTACTGTAAATAATGCTGCAATAAGCAGAGGGGTGCATGTATCTTTTTGAATTAGTGTTTTCATTTTCTTTGGGTAAATACCCAGTAGTAGAATTACTGAATCATCTGGTATTCTTATTTTTAATTTTTTGAGGAACCTCCACACTGTTTTCCAGTGGTTGCACCAATTTACATTCCCACCAACAGTGCATGAGGGTTCCCTTCTGTCCGGATCCTTGTCGATACCTATTATTTCTTGTCTTTTTGAAACTAGCCATTCTGACTGGTGTGGGGTGATTATGTCATTGTGGTTTTGATTTGCATTTCCTTGAGGATTAGTGATGTTGAGCATCTTTTCATGTGTTGGCCATTGCCTATCTTTTCTTAATGGGAATTAGAGAATAAACAAAAGTAGGTCCACATTTGAATGTATCTAGATCTTGTATATGTGAGTAACAATCTATACTCATGAGGAACTGTTTCATAAAGATAGTATAGGCAGCTGCAATTTTAAGTAAATACTCACACATGCTATATATGTATATAAGATATCTCTATAAACAGAATAATTCCTTAATGAAAATTGATATATGTACAAACACCTATGTACAGTGATACACAGTGTAATCTTTTAATCGATTGGCTGTGTAAAAGGTAAGTGTTTGGTAATTCTTAATATGAGAAACAACTTCTAAGCCTTTGAAAAAGACAAAGTAACACAGCCTACGCAACTTAGAATCAGGCATGTTTTAGAAGATTCTCTGGTGTGCTCTGGGCATGTCTCCATGAGTCACACCCCTCATTCCGTACTTGCTAACTTACCAGCAGAAGAATTTCCCTTCAGCCCTCCTGAAAATCTCACAAGATGATGACCTCCTTTAAGCCACAATAGGCTCAAGACTTAGGTGAGACACTGAGGTCGGGCCACAATTTTAACAGATTAACTCAGCTTCTGAAAATAAGCTTGATGAAAGGCCCAAGGAATAAAGAAATTAAAACAACAACAAAATGTTATCTTAATAAAAAATTGGTAGTATCTCATTCAGTCTTTTTTCTCACCTGCCAATAAACTCAGAATGTTCAGGCTGATATGAAGACATGGGAACAAGGCAGGAATTACCACCTGTTGATGCCCTGTACTTCCTAAGGTTATGGTTAGTTTCTCTATTTCATATCACATCACACGGGCTTCAAGCCTTAACAGCACTGACACTGTGCCACACCAATTTCTCTCTCCTCTTGCTCCCCCATCATCATTTCCCGATCTTCGCTCTTAATTCTAATGAGTTCTTTCAGGCCTGTCGCTAACTAAAGTTCTTGTCTTGGAACAAATGTTACTAGTTCTTTGATTTTTTTTTTTTTAAAGAATTTATTTATTTATTCGACAGAGACAGAGACAGCCAGCGAGAGAGAGAACACAAGCAGGGGGAGTGGGAGAGGAAGAAGCAGGCTCATAGAGGAGGAGCCTGATGTGGGGCTCGATCCCATAACGCCGGGATCTCGCCCTGAGCCAAAGGCAGACGCTTAACCGCTGTGCCACCCAGGCGCCCAGTTCTCTGATGTTTTGAACACTACATTAGAGGGTTTTGATACCACCTTTTCCACCACTAAGGTTCCTTTATTAACAGACTCATGCTAGACTCACAAACTGATAAAGCATGATAAAACTACCTATTTTCTTGGTATATGGAACTATGAAAACAACAATGTTACATTATTACTATTGTTATTATTTTTATTCTTATGACTGCTGTTTTTATTATTTGTGTGTGTGTTAAATCATTCAGAAGTGTATTTGTGCAAAATATTAAAAAACTAGTGATCAGTAAAGACTTCTCTGAATATCAACATTTTTCAAACAAAATTTAACTGGCTTCTAAGAGATGAAAATCAAAGCTTCCTGCCCTCCCTCTAAAGTCACTATAGAACTGCATTTGAAGTAGGACTTTGCAACTGACATTATTTTTCGACAAAGCCAGTCCTGTTTGCCACTTGTGATTTACAGGCTATGTCTGTTACCAGAAGCTGCCGGACACATTAAGGCAGGTATGCTTATGAAAGGGCGCTGCTGTCTGGCACTAAATGACTTTCCAGAGACCCATCTCATTCAGACCTACAGGAACTGCTTTCCCTAAACATGATCTGTCAATGCATAAGCCATTATTCCACCTATTCTGAAGGGAAGAATCAAAAATATAGTCCTGTATTCTAGTCCCTTCTGCAAATCCTGATGCTCCATTAAAAACCTGCTGTCTCATACTTTCTTGACTTCTAGTTGGTGAATCCACTTCATTAACATTTTTGTTGCCGCATTTAGAAGTGATGAAAAAAAATGGGGGGAATTGTTTTGGATTTTGTTGGTGTAAATTGCTTTTAATTTTCTGTATTTCCTACTTGAAATATGCTCATTATTCTAGGTATTACCAACTATAGTAAGTTCAGGTTTTGTCCATTCAAATACAAATTTTAATATATTTACCTAAAGGCTTACTTTCTCTTCCTTATCTAACATTGAAAATCACCAACCCCAAATCGATCTTTCCCTCCACATTTTATTATATGCTTCAGTGACAGGCATTAATGCAAACCACAGCTTCATACTATATGGATTAATAAACATAAGACTCTTATATCTGAATTCATGTGAAAATTTACTTGCTTAAATTCACAATAAAAAAGAATAAAATATGTATAGTTTTGTATTTGATAGAAGATCATGAATGTACCAAGGAATTGTTTAAATTATTTAGAAAATACCTGTAAGCACTTATAAAAATTCAAACAAAAATATAAATGGAATAATATTAAATATATATGCATGTATCCTTTTCCATCTGAAAACGTTCATTCCATTCATTTTTAAGAAAAATGTGAAATGGTGTACATTGGCCTGAAAAGGTTGAAAAGTCTATATCCTTTCAACAAATCATGTATAAATAAATCATGTACAAAAGTAAAAGGAAACTACTGCAGTTTATTTAAGCAATGAGTACAAGACTGGGGACAAATTAAATCTTTCCTTTACTTCATAAAATGGAATGAATAATTATTTTATTGTGAAGGTCACTACATTAAAAACATTGAAAGAAAACCCAATGGCTATTTAAACTGGTTGGAATCATTTTCCAGAATTCCTTGTCAGAGGGTATGTTTAGGATGGATTTTTAGTTAATTTTAATACACCCGTGGTCATTAACAGAATTTTCAGTTAAAGGCTCAAATCTCAAGCTTTCCACTACTTTGTTGTTGTTTTAATATAAGGGTTTGCAAATTGCTCACTTTTACTTCCAAATATTTTGTATAAAATTTACCCTACTGGATTACTATATTTATAGGTTTACTTATATAATTTTTTACATTAGACAAAAATATACAAGACCTAAAGTGTTTTCTTTTTCTTATTTGATGAGCTCAGCCGTACAACCAATAACTGAGATATAATTTGCAACACTGAATTCCAAGGGAAATATTCTCTACATATCAACAATTGTTTGCAAAAATAACTTACTTTTTAAAATTGACCCACATCAGGACACATTTACAAATGTTCCTAGGTTTAATTCAATCCGAGTTCTTAGTGGTTCAGAGTATGACAGAGAACACTCAAAAGAGAACTCTGATTATAAAAAATACAACACGAACGTTTGCAAATCTTAACGAGCTTGCTGTTTCCATGCCAACTTCTGCTGAATCTGGAAAGCATTAAAATAATTTTCTCACAATTTATTTCTTTCCATTGTGTTATATCCCTTCCCTTTTCACAGGCAATACATTCAGTACCAAATGAGGAGTGTATTCATTAGGGCTGAAGAGAAAGGCAAGGGTTAAGTAAATAAGGACATCAAATTAATATCCAGGCCTAAATGTTTTAGCAGAGCCAAAGAATCTGTTTAATCATTCAAGTCAACAAAGGTTAAGATAATAAAATAAACTTCTAAATGCTTTCTTTTTCTGGAACTTAATCTGTCTTGCCGAAGATGTTTTTAAGATGCTATCAGTTTTGCGTAGTCCCAGCTGTTATGAAAATTTACTTGAATACACGGGGAAGAGAAAGAATTTTATGAAAATAGTTAAACGGAGCTCCTGGGTGGCTTACTGAAACTGTGAGAGCCCAGGACTCATTTAAAACCAGCTGTTGGCTGATGATGTTAAGACCAATAACCACTAAATCTTTTACTTATCAGGCCTCTGTGTTATTTGGCAAGGTGATGGTAGCCAACTGATTAGGAGATTAATGTATAGTCAAAAGATAACTTCATGATGTTTGTTCATTTTATTGCCTAAGTTTGATTGATAAACTTGCCACAATTTCATAGCAACATAGTACCCTAATTTAAAAAGACAGTATTAAACATTAAAACAGTTTTGCTTATTTTTAAAAATATGTTTTTAAGTCACTAAGATAGGGAAAAGAAATATGAGCCATTAACATCAAAGCCTCGAGTACCATTGTGATTCCCAGGGCTGTGGTTCATGACAAGGGCAGAGGCCCTTAAGAACTGGGCAAACAAGAAGTCCTTTTTGAAGAGCAATGGTAGTAGTAGTAATGGGTGCAAACAACAATAGGAAAAGCCTTGAAAGTCTTGAGTCTTTTACACTTGACATTCAGGTTCTATGATGAAGAAATATAAAGCAATCTTTTGCAAAGAGGCTCAGAATAAAAGCAGAATCAAAATACCTTGTAGAACACATAAACATAGCATTGTGAAGAGCAGAAAACAGACTTTATTCATCTGGTTATCTATCCTAGAGAAAAAAATCACTAAAAAATAGCTAATATACTGGGATCTTGATATTATACTATAATTTTCAAATTGGTGCCATCAAGTTGAAAAGAAAAATTGTATTACAGTAAGGTAACTGGGTATTCTGATGTCCCTTGGATGGGGACCAGCAGTTCCCTGTCCCCTCCTGTGACATGAGGTTCCTGGGTATGACTATGGGGCACTCACTCATTTGTTTTCTGGAGGGTCAACAGTGCATGAATTGTAACGACTGAGCCTATCACGATTGCAAAGAAAAAGGTACTCCTATTTGCACTTGTGTTCCCCAGATTTTTCACTCTTATTCACAGAGGCATGGAACTTTAAAGTTGAAAAGGTCTTACCGGCCACCTGAAGGTAGTTTGCTATCATGGAAAGAGAGCAGAACTTGAAATCTGGGTTTGACCCCTAGCATTGTCTTTCGGTAGATGCATGTACAAGAATTTGTAGAAGTCATTTAACCTGCTTGAGCTCAATCCTCATCAGAAAAAAAAAAAGGTCATATTATGGGGTGTCTGGGTGGCTTAGTCAGTTAAGTGTTCGACTCTTGCTTTCAGCTCAGGTTGTGATCTCATAGGCGATGAGATCAAGCCTCGAGTAGGGCTCCGCATTCAGTGGGGTGTCTGTGTGAGATTCTCTCTCTCCCTTTCTCTCTGCCTCTGCCCCCAAATCTCACTCTCTCTCTAAAATAAATAAATAAATCTTTTAAAAACGGTCATATTATTATTTATGCTACTAACTCACAGAGTTACTTTTGAGGATAAATGAGAAAATATATAGAAAATGTAACCTGGAAGTACCTAGCCTCAAATCCTGGCTCTGTTATTGTGGACAAAATATTTAAACTTTCTAAATCTTGGTTTCTTCATCTGTTAAGTGGAAATAATGCAAGCAACTATTTCATAGGATTGTTGAAATAAGGTATGTCTTCATAGAATGGCTAGTGTATTTTAAGAGATCAATAAAATTGCTTATCATTATTATTGGTGTTATTATTTGAGCCATAGGCATTTTTGTCATCCCTGTTGTTTTAGATTGAGGTTGATGATTGTAACAACTATCTTGTTGATAGGGGAGCAGCCTGACCCACTGCGAAAGGTACAAACTAAGGGCTGAGAGAGCTGGGTGTGAGTCCATTTTCTTACCACCACAAATTATGTAAACTTGGGCAAGTTACTTCACCCCAGATTCTTCATATGCAATATGGAGAAAATGGTCAGCTATGATCTGTCAAGGACTTGTTATAGATTTTTTCATACATTATTTTATTTGATCCCTGCCATACCCATAGGTATGGCAGAGTTAGAATTTGGTGGTAGAGTTAGAATTTGGTCCCAGTCCAGTCTGATCCCAGCCCATGGGGATATATTCATCTCACCCCACTGCATGCACTTTTCCTACTTTTCTTCCCCATATTCTATCTTGCTGAACTGCAGTAAGGCTTGGAGATGATATGTGCAACTTATACAGGAAGACATTCGGCAAGTTGTAAGACTCAGTAATTATAATTATGATGTGTGAGGTGTTACTTCCTGGTCCAATGTTTGCTAGGCCTAGAAATGCCCCTACAACTCTCTGACAGCAGGTCTCCAACCTCTGCTTGAATACAGGGTACAGTCATAGCCTCAGAACTCTGTAACACAAACTTATGAGGATGAAATGGAGTGCAGGCTTGGTGACTGACATCACAGAAAAAGCACCATCCCCAACATACAGCCCAAAGGCCTAACTGCTAAAGTACAGACATTTGCACAAATGCACTGAAGATTACTGGCAAATCTATGACGACATCCCCCCAGGAAACAAGGAAGAAAGTGCAATTCTAACGTCAGGATGCATTCATCTGTGGAAATTTAACGCTCAGTGTCTTGTAGAATAAAACCAAACGATATTTATGGTTGCTACATTAAACATAAAATTGTAAGCTCAAAATTGGTTCAATGTACACTGACAGAAAGCTCATGCCAAAAAAGTTAGCCCACTTTCTTCTGCATTAAGACATATGCCATCAACAGTATTCAAAGATAGTCAACTTTCCTCCCGTTTACCTTATAACTTCTTGCAAACTGACTTCCACTGCTTAACAAAATCTACTCCCTTAATAGCTCATGACACCAGAACATTAAAACCATAGGCTTTTTATAGAACTCACCCCTATGGCTTTCCTTTTATTAAGAGCATTTTGTTTGCCACCTTTTTTTTTTTTAAGTAGTTCCTCCTTTAGTGTTCAAATTTTGTAGTGTCCTGGTTTTGCCTTTGAATAAATGCTCACTCTCTTTTCTGACTTCTCTTCTTTGTCCCACTCCCTAAAGGTGGATATTTCTAAAGTGATTGTCACTTCGCTCTTTCATGCACCATTTTTCCACTTCCACAATTTGAATTTTCACTCTGGGACAGTCCAGCTATGGAACCGTTATGATACCATCTCAGATTCCCAGTCTCATGCTTCCAATAGTTTGCTATGTTATTCCAGTGAAATAATTCATCCAGATCACAAATCCAACACAACAGAAATTTAACTTATTTATACTTCCGACTGTCTTCTGACCAATTTATCAAGCCAGAAATTTCAGCCCTATCCTTATGCCCTTTCTCAACATCAGCCCCTACATGCAATAAAAGATTTGTGCTGAATTTTCACCTCAGTATCTTCCTATTTCATTCCCTGACTACATTTTTTTTTTAACTTGACCCTGGCCACAAGTCACCAATGATCACAGCTCTTGAATGTAAATCCAATATGGATTGAATTCACCTCCCACCCTCTACTTAAAGACTCTTTCTTACTAATTTCTCGTCTACTAGTGTCATCCCTGGTTTTCCCTCTCTGAGTTTTTGCTTGGCACTTGTGGCAAATCCTATCGTTGAGATTGAAACCATTCCCATAGGGTTGATGAAGTTGAAACTAGCAGAAAGTTTAAAGCTTGTTTTTCAGAGAACTATTTCCCCCTAATCAGCTATTGTGTCTTTTCAGACCGCACTAACAGATCCACTAGCAGTCTCCACAGAAGCCTAGACTCAAGGTCAACTGATATGGTTCCAGCATATGAACAGGCAAGGCCCTGCATTCAAGCAAGGCCTTGGAGAGATAATGAGTCCAAGATCCCATCCAATTTATACTAACTCTTAGAGGATTCCCATAGCCCCTTCCCCTTGTCCAATAGTTACCTCTGCCTCTGTATAGTGTTAATGTCTCTTCCCAAGGAGGAGCATAAGCTTCATTAATATAATGTACAATGCATGTAAAGTCATGTTTTCCCAGTATGCCTGTGCCACCTTATGCCCGCCTTTAAATGTGATGTCAAATCTCTCCTTTCTGAATATTCAACCCAACCCTAAATAAAAGGAACCCACTCACCCCTGCTCAGGGAGTCATAGCTTTGGAAGTTATTCCTTGTGATCTCCTTATTTGCTGCAAATAAAGTTTCCTTTATGTGACAACTCCACTTGGTGTAGTTGCTACCTGTAACTTACCAAGGAGGGAAATCACATTGATTTGGTTACAAGATGACCCAACTTTCCTTTCAACCCCAATCTCTTTGGTTCATTTCCAGCTGTGAAATAACTATGTGGCACAGTCTGGCTAATGAGACGTGAGCTGAAGTCTACTATGAAATTCATGAGAAAATTTTTGTTTTCTTGATACAGACTCCTCTCCCTTGATTCTCCCTGCTGATACAGATGTGATGGTTGGACTTGAAGCAGTCTTCTTACAATCATAAAGAAAAGGCCAAGAGATTCACAGAAACGTCACAGTTATATCATTGGATTATATAATCATACCATAACTACCTTCTCCAAACTTCTCATTATATGAGAAAAATAAACTCATATGGCAGGCCCCATCAAAAACATGGAGATCTCTCCCATATTTTGGTGACTCCTTTGAAATTTCTTCTTTGGCTCACCAACATAGTCCCTCCTCAATGCTGAGCTTCTCATTCTGACACTGAACTTTCTGCTGAGTGTGGGCCCTTACCTCCAAAGATACCCAATGTTTCAGACTGAGCCAGCCAATCCTCTCTACTCACTTCTCCACTGAGTACTGGTCATTATCCTTATAGACCAGGTTCTTATGACCTTGTCCAGGGTGACTGACAGTTTCTGGTCTCCTTTCAAGTCTCTTCCAATTCCACTCCATATGAAATACTATCATCAAGTAGATTTTCATAAAGAACATTTGGTAATAATACCAAAGAATCTAGTGGTAATATACATCAAAACATAATGTACTAAAAAATCTTCAATGTCTCCCTTCTGCCTATCACACTTAAACATTCAAAATGCTCCATAATACAACTTCAATAAAAATTTCAGCCTATATGATGTAATTTTTCTATATTTAACTTATATCCTTGCAAATAAAAAATATTATTGCCCTTAAATGAATCCCGCCATTTCCCGCTTGTATAATACTGTTTGTATTATTTCTTCTTTCTGGAATGTGTAATGTCTTCCTCTTCCTCTTCTTTTCTAAAGATTATCCATTTATCAAGTCCTAGCTCAGGTGTCACCACTTCCACAGTGTCCAATGATTATTTAAAATGGAAGAATGTTCACTTATCTAGCATCTCTTGGTATTGTTATTTAAGGCATTTAACACGACCACATAGTTTTCTTATTCAGGCACCCATGAGATTATTAGCAACTTGAGGGCAGTAATGATGTAATGATATTTTATTTTAACATTCAACAATTATTTATTGAGTCCTAATTGTTCTAGCTGATGGTGGTATGAACAAGATAGACCAAACCCTTGCTCTCATAGAGTTTATGTAAATGGTAGAGCATGTTTTACAGATAACAAGCAAGTAAATAAATACACAAAATAGGAGAATCTCAGATTTAGATTGCATAGTTGGGGAAGTTTTCCCCAAGGAGGTATTTGAGATGAAATCTCAGTCATAAGAAGAACCCAATCACCAGAAGACAGCAAATAGAAAATTATCCAGTTAGGAACCAGTATGATGTGTTTGAAGTACACATAGAGGACTATGTGGCTGGAGCACAGTGAGGGGAAGAGAAGAGTGGTGTGACATGAGGTTAGAGAGTTAGGCAAGGGCCAGATCTTGAAGGTTCATTAAGGCCAAGAAAAGTGGTTTGGATTTCATCTTAAGGTTTAAAACAAGGAGTAACATGATCTGATTTACAATATAAAATGATCTCTCTGGCTGCTGTGTAAAAAATGGATTATACAGGGTAAAGAGTGAAGCAAGATTACTTGGAAGGCTGCCACAGTAGTCCAAGAAGATGAAATGATAATAGGTTGAGTTTGGTGGTAGTAGAGGAGAGAGAAAGTGGATCCATTTATAGTTTCTGTAGTATTAAGCATGGTATCTTGAAGATAACAGAAGTTCAATGCATATTGCTAAATATATGTACAAGTGTTTCAAAATAGTTTCACCTTCTTAATGTCTATATTATCTTCAATACTTTCCTGCTTTGAATCACATAATATGGCTTAATATATTCCTGTTTGACACTTGGGAAGCCAAAAAAGAAAAAAAAATGGAGCCCATATTTAAGGAAACAGTGGAAATCCTGTAACAATAGGTGAGCTAACAAAGAACTGAAATGATGGAGGGTCATATTGCTAATTATGGAAAGAAATAAGTTACTTGAAACAAATGGTAAAAAGTTGAATTAAAAAACTATGATAGGATAAAAATGGGCAGGGTATTCAAGTACAAAGATCTACATTTTAGAAAAGAGAGTCTCCGTGAGCATTAGCTGGAATACTGTGCCTACAGATGATGTGAGTAAAGTGAATTCTCATTAAAACTGAAGACTTTTCCAGTTTTAACTTACTTTTGATTTCTCTGGAAATATAAACCCTTCATTTTACTATCTGGATATGATAAATTTCCTAATAAGAACCTAATACTTTCTTACTAGAAAGTAAGGTTTATTTTTCAGAGAGCGCTACATGTGATCTGCCTTGTTTCTAAATTAGGAATCTGAGAAAAGACAGGCAATTTGGTGGGTTCTCTTTTTTTCACATATACTTCCCAGGACATTTTAGATTTTCACCCGTGAAGATTCACCCTGCATGATAAAATCAATCCAAATTCCTTCAACAAAAAGCAATTCCTGGGGAAAATGGGATCAATTTTTGCCACTTTCCACCTGAAATGCTAAATGGGCCCTGAATCGTGTGAAACTTGGCCTCAGTCAGTGTGAAAACTGGCTGAAATCTGTATGGAAGGCAGTCTGGGTTCGTCAAAGTAGTTCATGAACTTTGGCCAAACTTGCAAGGAACCTGGTCCAAGTCTTAGTTTGTAATGCAACATGAAACCAGGTGAATTGCACATGGTTTCAGGTTTCATCCTGAAAATTTGGCCTGGCTTTATAATCAATCATCACTTTTTGGAACGATGAAAGCCAACACACCTTTTTGAAAATGAGGACTGCATGCATACTGATGACAGCTAAGCTGTGAACCACCCCTTCACTTCCTTTGCCAAAAGAAGATTTCTCAGAATGGAAACAGTTTCCCCCTTAACCTGGAAAGGGCAAGTTGAGTGATTTTGATATTTCGTGTAGAAAGAAATGATACTCAATACATGG
This sequence comes from Ursus maritimus, assembly GCF_017311325.1. Classification (NCBI taxonomy): domain Eukaryota; kingdom Metazoa; phylum Chordata; class Mammalia; order Carnivora; family Ursidae; genus Ursus; species Ursus maritimus. Next base: position 4,664,380 of record NW_024423453.1, read on the forward strand.
AGACATGCCATGTGAAATAATCACCACATACAGAGCAAGTGGCTATACTCTAATCATTTAAGGTTATGAGAATTTTATTCCATTCACATCCATGACAGATATCATGATGTTTAATCTCCTTGACCATTAACATGAGCTTTTAGCTTGAAGTTAGTCATCAGCTAGAATAACTGCCATGAGAAACGAAATGCTCTGAGGCATGGTCATTATTTTTATATAAAGAAATGGCTGAAGAATGGAAAGGAAAACAAATCAGAGCATACCTTTTATCTAGCTTAATAAACATGCAGAGATAAAACTACAAATTTTTCAGGTCTGCATCAACTGCATCTTTTGCAATAAAACCCGTACTGCAGTATAAGTGAATTCAATAATTAACTATACACAATGCATTTTACAAAAATACTACAGTTTCTGTTTTCAACCTGAAAGTTTTAAGTGTGCTTTTCCACTGTAAAAAATGACTCTTCAACCAAATACTCGCTTTTGTGCATAGTGACATGAGAAAATTGAGAGGTATGTCTGAGCGGAGCCACTACATCATTGGAACAGTATGTCTGAACATTTGGGTAATAAGGCACAGATGTGAAGCAGAGGACTTGGCACTACCAAGGTAACAACAAAGCATTCACCATTGTGTTATAGTGGTTAAAAGAGCCACACTTGAGAAGAATAAAAGAATGACTCTCCTCCCTGGAATGCTAAATTATATTACACCTTTTATCTGCTTAAAAATCTATAAAAAATAAGAAATTCAAATAAGTATTATTCAGGTTTATGATGAAGAATAAAAAATATAAAATGCATTAATATTTTCATCTATAATATAATATATTTATGCAATAGCACATAAAGTTTAACTGCAGAAAAAGGCCAAATTCAACAGGAATCCGAATGGCCTCTATACTGCAAAACAATGCGTGCAAATCTGAAGGACCCAATAGCCATTGGAATGGTGGTTATTATTGACTTTTTAGTAGTGATTCTGGTCCTTCATCAGTAGGGCGAATTATTGTACAGTGTCCTATGTACAGGTCTCAAGTTAAAGCAATGCTACAGGAGATACCCATTAATTATTATTAAGGCTATTTCACTTACAAGTGGGATGGTTTTTTTTGCCAGCTCTTATTAAACCATGACACAAAGGCAGTTATAAAGCCAGGGCCACTTTAATTCAATAAGTTTGGAGCTGAAAGCCAATCTTCTGCCCAGGATTGGAAGAATACAACTTACCCGAGGTCCCTGATCACCTTGTTCTCCCTGTAGAGTAGGAAGATGAGATGATAGATAGTTTTAGCATAAAGTCTGCGTGTGGTGCTCATTACAAAGACCGAAATATCACATAGCGTAGATCGCATCAACAGACTTCCACTAACGTAATTTGCTTCTGCTATACATTGTCTTACCTTATCACCTTTTGGACCAGGAGGGCCCTAAAAAAAAGAAAAAGAAAGAAAACAATTTGTAATAAATTTAAAAAATTGTAGCTTGAATAGATCAGCTAGTTAGATGTAAGATTCATGCAAAGGGTAAAGTGGTATACCTGTCAATGAGGTTTATCAAGGAATTTTGGGTTCTAAACTATAATTGTAAGATGGTTAGAATGTGAAACTGGTATAATACATATACTATTATATATATATAGTGTAATGGTATATATAGTATGGTATGTGCCATATACCCATAAAATATGGTACTATACCATAGTATGTAGTATATATACTGTTATACTACACACACACACACACACACACACACACAGAGAAAAGTGCACTAAGTCCACATGTCATAAGTATATAATATGCTGGATAAATTTTCACAAGCTAAACATACCTATGCAAGTAGAACCCAGCTAAGGAAACCAAGAAGGGCCTGTGGTGACATTTTCTTGTCATTACTCTCAACCAACAGTGACTACTATTTCTGACCTCTGACAAAACAGTTTGTCTGTTTTTGTACTTTACAGAAATGAAATCATACCAGTATGCATCTGACCTCCTTTGCTCAATATGTGCAAAATGTATGCATAATTTTTTGTGTAGCTATAGATCGTTTGTTTTTACTGCTTTATGATATTTCATCATATGAATAAACCAGAATTTATTTGTTTATCCTACTTGGTTGATGGCCAATTGTTTCTAGGAGTTTCTGGGTCTTCACTACTGAAAATAGTGCTGCTATAAATATCCTAGTTTATGTCTTTAGATTAAAAACTGTATGCATTTCTGTTGGGTGTAAATCTAGTTATAGAAAATACCTAATAGGTTCAGTTTTAGTAGGTAATGACAAAGAGTCTTCCAGTGTGGTTCTAACAACTTACACTCCCATCACCAGTGTACAAGAATTTCAGTTCCCCTATATCATCACTCATACTTGGTATTTTCCAGCCTTTCTTGTTTTAGACATTCTAGTGGGAGGTGTAGTATTTTCACACTATTTTAGTTTGTATTTCTCCAATGATTAATTAGCTGAACTCCTTTTAATGCATGTGTTGTTCATTTTGCATCTTCACCCACAAGGTGTCTATTCACGTCTTTTGCCCTTTTCTTATTGAGTTGTCCTTTAGACTTACTAGAGTTCTTTACATATTATAATATCTACACATATCGAGAGAGAGGTGTGAGAGTACTTTACATTATTCTGAATAAGAATTTTCTAGCAGTTATTTTTTGCAAATATATTCTCCCACGTCGTGTATTGTGTTTATACTCTCTTAACTGGGTTTTGATGAACGGAAGTTCTTACTTTTAATTAAACTCCATTTAACATTTTTTTCTCTTTATCTTTTTTTGTATGCCCCTTAAGAAGTCTTTCCTTACTCCAAGGTCATAAAGAGAATCTTCTATGTTTATTCTAATAGCTAAAAGCTTTTGAAACTAATATAACACTGTATGTTAATTACACTGGAATTAAGCTTTTTAAATTAAAATAAATAAAAGATATAGTGTATACATACATATGATAGAATATCACCAAGCCATAAAAAACATGAAATCTTGCCATTTGTGATAACATAGATGGATCTAGAGGGTATGATGCTAAGCAAAATATGTTAGAGAAAGACAAATACCATATGATTTTACTCATATGTAATATTTAAGAAACAAAACAAAAAAAGAAAAAAAGAGACAAAAGAGCAGACTCTGAACTATAGAGAACAAACTGGTGGTTGCCAGAGGAGAGGTTGGTGGTTGGTGGGGGGATGGGTGAAATAGGTGATGGGGATTAAAAGTACATTTATCATGATGAGCACTGAGTAATGTATAGAATTGTCAACTCACTATATTGTACACCTAAAATAAATGTAACACTGTATGTTAAACGTATATTGTTTAGGATGGCATGTGCCAAATTGAAGGAAAAAAATCAACGATAAAAAGATAAAATAAAAAATAGAGGCTTTATTACTTTGTTTTTTATGCTCAGACCAGAATGTGTGTGGAACTGATTTTGTGCATGATGTGGGGTCAAAGTCAAGATCCTTTTTTTCTCCTATGTGGATATCAAATTAACCCAATACCACTGATTGTAAATGAATCTTTCCCCCATTGTAGTACAGTGTTATCTTTGTCATAAATCAGATAACCATATAGATGTGGCTCTTTGTAGGATTTTCTACTTTGTTGGGCAGCTGTCCATTCTTAAGCCACATTGAGATTTTCTTTATCTTGAACAAAAATGCCAGCAGGACATACTAATTCTAGAGGCATCAATGCTTTTTCCCCCCCTAGTTCTTAAAGATGAAATCATGTTTCAGGGTTCAGCCTACTTGAGGAATTAGAACATGTCAGAGTTACCTTCAATCTCTCAGTTTCACCTTTAGCAGGGCTGGGAGACAAGTGTTAAGTCTAGACTAGAAGCCCAGCCAAGGTTCTGGCAAAGTACTCCTTCCTAAGTCCTTGCAATGTCACTTCAGGTGGAAATGTGGGAATACTCTGTCTACTCAAATATCTCCTGTTAAGTATCCACTACAGAGGAACTATACTAAATTCCTACTCTCACTTGTGACACTTCTGGTAACAGCTGTGAGGTTATCATGAACTTAATAATAACAATAATATCATGTCTTGTAGTTTATATATTTTACCATCAACAAAGAACTTTCACCTGTTATTGTATTTAACCTTGTCCCAATCCAATGAAGACAGTATTATGATATTCCTTTTATAGATGCCAAAAATAAAACTCAAAGATTATCAAGGTTAGGTCTCTTGCAAGTGAGTTAGCTAGGACTTTAACCTAGTCTGTGTGACTAAGTTAGGATGATAAGTGTTGGGACACAGCTCTAGAACTAGATTCTCATAAAGAATGACTACTGTGTGCCTTCCTTCAACAGATGCCTTCTGAAATGCCTCCCAATTACATTTCCCAGTATCCTGGGTAGTGATCCCAAGATCTTAAGTTCAAAATAAGAGAAAGAATAATTGTGGAGGGTTGGGGGTGGGGAGAGCTAAGATAATGGAATCAACTAAACAAATCCTTGTTCTCTTATATCAAAAATAATTTTGCCATTAAAACAAAGAGAAATCAAGGAAATTATTTTCTTTATGTTTTCAGTTAAAGTTTAATATTTTATTAATGTTTTCAGTGAATCAAGTAGTGAGTAATTGGTATAGACTGTGTGTCTGCCTCTGTAAAATTAAGTTCAATGAATTTATTTGGTCATTTTTAACACACATAAAATGTTCTCTAATGCGCTACAAGTAGGGCTTTATTTTTGGTGGGACAAAGGAAACCCCCAAAACGAGTGAAAGGATACCTACCATCAAGTTTAAGAAATACAATGGAGATTCTAGTCTTGATTTAAATAGCATGTTATTTGGGGCACCTCGGTGGCTCAGTTGGTGAAGCGTCTGCCTTCGGCTCAGGTCATGATCCCAGGGTCCTGGGATCACATCCCACATCGGGTTCCCTGCTCCATGGGGAGTCTGCTTCTCCCTCTGCCTCTTATCTCTGTCTCTCATGAATAAATAAATAAAATCTTAACTAGCATGTTATTTAAGTCTATTTTGATTTTTATATACATTTGTCAAATGCCTATAAAGAGTTTGGCAATGTTCTAGGCACTGGTGGAAGATATGGTAGGAGAAGCTGATTTAGAAAACTTGAATGGTCTGTTTTGGGAAAGCTTAATAGTCTAGTGCCACAGTTAAACACTTCTCAATACTAGCATTAAGAAAAACTCCCCTAGAAACACAGCTACTATAAAGTTACTTACAGTCACTATGGAGCCCCATCCATTCCTCCACCCCTTTCCCTCCAAAAGCATCTTCTCTTCAAAGTTTAGTTTGTTTTTGCTGGTGAGATTTCAGAGGCCAAGCCTCTCATTGTACCAGTCCTCTAATGGCACTTTATTAGGTTATATGGCATGTTTGAGGTCAAGGCTTTTCTAAAACAATTTTACAGTGGGGAGCAGAAATGACTTTTTTTCCCCAAAGTCCAATAACTAATGCCAAAGCCACATATGAAAACTAGACCTCTTTAGACAGCTTGCCATAAGCAAGGCTCCTTAATACACGAACACATAAAAATTTGCATTCACAATTGAGGAATAAAATACTGCTGCTTCAAAAGGGGATGTTTCTGAGCAGACAGGATGGCGTCCTGGCACCTGCCAGCTCAAGACAGACCCGAAGCAGAGGTCAACCTCCATTCACAGCTGTGGCGGCTGCTTCGGACACTCCAGACCCCACTTGTGCTCTTGGGATTAATGGCAGGTGTTTTCTTCTGCTCTGACTGAAATCCCACTCTTCTTTCTGAATTGGATCCTCTTCACTGCAAATATGGATTGAATTTGAAGAAAAACGTGGATGACCTTAGTGAACACAGATAGTATTTCAAAATTTGGGAGCCATGGTTTTCTTTTAGGTCAAAATATTACAAATGAAAGAAAGGTTTCTTCGATCATTAACTTTTAAAATTAAAGCTGAGTCACTGTTTAAGCTATTTTTGTCTCTAGATTGATATTAACTAAAGGATAGGCAACAATTAAAATTAATGAATATTTGAATTACAGTGTATTTTACCATGGCATTTTGTTGCTTCCAACTGCACCAAGTTAACAATTTAATAGTTAGTGGACATATTTATTATTCAGGTATCAGTACCAGTGACTCATTGGTAACTATTTGAAAATACAACTTTATTGCTAAAACAAGGTTGAGGTCAATGGTAAGTAAATATGGTAAAATTAGTGGTCATAAATAAGGGAATAGTGAGTCATTATTTATGACTCTTTATGTAAGGCTTCTTTTAGGATTCTTGTCCTTCTGGTCTGGCCCAATAGGTTGGAGTCAGATCTTTTATCATGTCCATTTAAATAAATAAATAAGAATATTTGAAATGGTTATTTCTAGTTTTATCTTATTAGCCCTAATTACATAAATTTTAAAAGTGCTAACAAAGCTTTTATTATTAGTGTTCTTACTCAGTAGTTCGAACATTTCTTTTAGAGTATTGTTAGAGTGTTATTAATTTACTACCAAAGTATTTATAAATAGCAATGGCAAACTTCAAATTAGCCCCTCTTCAAATGATTTCAAATTCAGAATTTATGGCAACAATTCTTCTGTTTATACCAAGCCTTTAATGTGGATCTTGGCCTAAACCAATTTCAGTCTCCCCAAGTCTATTTCTATCCAAGTAGCTAAGATTTTAGATCTTTTTCCATGCTCTATTACCTATTTCCATTAAATTATAAAACCAAAGTAAAAGCATTATGAATGAGAGGAGCAATAATTGAGATTCAGTAAAATGTTGGATTTCATTCTGCATAAAAGTAATCAAAATATAGCTGGAAAAGACACATATTCATGGAGCCTGGATATCCCAATTAAGAACTTTCATTCACTAGAACTGTAAATGTTGCCTACTTTGAATGGCAAAAGCTAAAGGGGGAATGATTTTTTTAAAGATGGCAATCATGAAAATGAAATTAAATTCTGCTGGAAGTTAAAAAAAAAAAGGAAAAAGAGCAAACCCTGGACATTCTTTGCAGTCAGAGCTGCTGGAATAAGAATGGAATTACGATTTTTATCCCAGAAAAGTATAGATCATTTTCATTTTTGAAATATAACAACCTTTCTCTGATTCATCTTTTCATTACCATAGAATTATGAAGACCAGCAAGTTTCATTTTCTAAGCTTTTACGGCCAACTACCAGCCAGTCAATGTGCCCTGAGTCTGGAGGAAGGTTATGTAACCGTAATTGTAATCAGTGGAATGAATGCTGTGCTGTGGCAGTACAGAGAGAAAAGTAAGTGGGAGAACTGGAGCTCCAAAGATGATATTGGAACTGGCTCTTGAAAGTTGGCCAGAGATAAAGGGGACTGGGCAGTGGTGAAGCAGTTCAGGCAGAAGGGGAGAACATGCATAAGTGTGAAAGAACATCATGCTATCAGAAAAGACAAGGAGTTCAGGGGAGTAAGAACATATGTGGTGTAGGGAGTGGAAATGGGGAATAGTAAGATTTGGGAAAGAGATTTGAGAAGGTTGGCTAATAATACCCAAGTCCCTGGGCTGAATTCTGTTATCAATTTAACAAGGGAGTGGTAAGATCAAGTGTGCTCTGTGGGACTCTGAGAGCATGGAATGTTATCCTTCTTAGGAAGTTGTTGCTTTGGTCCAGGGGACAGATGATCGTGGGAGCAAAGGAAAAGTTCTAGATTCAAAAGACATTTCTGAGATAGAACCAACAAGACCAGTTAATGGAATAGACATGAGAGCCACTGACAGATCACCAACATGGTGATTCATTTGAAAGTTCACAATGTAGTGCATTAGTAGAAAATGGTTGACCTACACTGCTTCAACTCTGATGAACACAGGAGCTCCAGAGCCAAATGAACCACATAGAATTTTAAATCTAGTTTTAGGGGTATTCAAATCCAAACTGACTGTTGGCGGCCTTGGCTGGCCCAATCAGAAGTAGTTGAGAAAAAGAGAAAATTCTCTATCATCGCTGTTGGGTAAAAGGAGCACAGATGACATATGGCGGCCATATTGCGCAGCCATCCTTCCTCTGTGTTAACTTATTAATAAAGTACACCTTTATTACGTTTCTTCATCTGCTTTTTATACTGTAAGCTGAACATGGGCTTACTATATTTAAAAGCTATAATTTCCCCAGTTTTTTTTTAAGGATAAGGAAGACAAAGTCTACCGCATTGGCTGTTCTCAGGCATTCTTGCAAACATTACCTTATCAATGTTCACAGTCTCCTACTGAGGAAGGAAACAGGGAATATCCCATTTCCCCTTGTTCAAGTAGGATAAAAGCCTCAATTCTACAGATGGTATGATTTCTGCCTACTTTCTGACCATTATGCCAATGAGATAAATGTTCTAAAGCCATACCTTCATGAATAAATTGAATTTGGTAGTTTTTAGCAGGTATCTGAAACTCACAAAATCATACTGCAAATAGTATTAACAATGGAAAAAAAATAAGGACCCTTGCTATTTTCATGTCAATAAATCTACCATACTTCTGAGTAAAGTGTTTTGTATATGCAGTTAGCTTAGGCTCATTTCTAACTAAAATGTGAACATGTGTTCTTCCAAGTATATACTTAAAACCTTGAACTCTAATATGTAGTTTTTTAGCTTTACTAACATAATACATATTTTTAGGGACATTTCTTCCCAAAATCACTTTTTTCTGTTTCATAGACTTTTAACTTTACAAATAACTTCAACAGGTAATGTGTAAATTTTAAACTTTTTATGGAAAACCTGACATGACATAGTGAAAAGGAGCACATGCTCCCCAATGTTCATAGCAGCATTGTCCACAATAGCCAAACTGTGGAAGGAGCTGAGATGCCCTTCAACAGACAAATGGATAAAGAAGATGTGGTTCATATATACAATGGAATATTACTCAGTCATCAGAAAGGATGAATACCCACCATTTGCATTGACATGGACAGAACTAGAGAGGATTATGCTAACTGAAATAAGTCAAGCAGAGAAAGACAATTATCATATGGTTTCACTCATATGTTGAACAGAAGGAATAGCACAGAGGACCACAGGGGAAGGGAGGGAAAACTGAATGGGAAGAAATCAGAGAGGGAGACAAACCATGAGAGACTCTGGATTCTGGGAACCAAACTGAGGGTGACAGAAAGGAGGTGGGTTGGGGGATGGAGTAACCTGGTGATGGGTATTAAAGAGGGCACGTGTGGTGATGAGCACAGGGTGTTATATGCAATTAATGAATTGTTGAACACTACATCAGAAACTAATTATGAACTGTATGCTGGCTAACTGAACATTAAAAAAAAAAGAATTATACCACAAAATTGTAAATAACCTAAATGTCTATCAGTAGGGGTATGGCAAATAAAGTATTATCTACCCACACTGTGCGGTTAAAATAAATGAAGTAGAGCTATGGTGCACTAATAAAAGATTTTCAAGGAAGGAAGGAAGGAAGTTAGGAAGGAAGAAAGGAAGGAAGGAAGGAAGGAAGGAAGGAAGGAAGGAAGGAAGGAAAAGAGTAAACCTGACATGAAAATGTAGGAGGTCCTATATGTAAGTATAGATCTGTGTGTGTGTGTGTGTGTGCGCGCGCACGCGTGCACGTGCACGTGCTTGCATATAATTTCTTTTTAAATGCTTCAGAAAAAAAAATAAAAATAAAAAGCAAAAGTTTAGGGGCACCTGTCTGGCTCAGTCCCCTAAGCGTCTCCCTTCGGCTCAGATCATGATCCCAGAGTCCCGGGATTGAGCCCCACATTGGGCTCCTTGCTCAGTAGGGAGGCTGCTTCTCCCTCTGCCCCTCCCCCTGCTCATGCTCTCTCTCTTTCACTCTCTCTTTCTCAAATAAATGAATACAATCTTTTGGAAACTTAAAAAAGCGAAAGTATAATTTGGAGAAATTATTTCAAAATAAAGTACATCAAGTGTCTTGGTGGTTAAGAGCTCAAGCTTCGGAGTCAAACACAGTCAGACTGAAATGCTGGCTGTGATCACTTGTGTGAATTCTGGTAGGTTAATTAAACTCTTTAAGCCCCAGTTTCTTCATCTGTAAAATGGGGAAAACAATGCTTATTATTTGGCTAACATAAAACACTGTCCATGAAACAATTTGTGGAATGTCTGACTGACCAATGGTAGTGATTATTAAGTACACAGTTAATGTTTTTAATATTTTAATTACGATAAACATAAAATAAATTTTTTTCTCAGATATTTGACCTGAGGGCAAAGAAGGTAAACATACTGATTTCCTAAAATCAAGAGTCCACGTGGTAAGAAATGTCAGGCATATGGTTGAAAATGTTTGGAGAATACAAAGGTTTAATACAGCTCACCTCGATATTTAGGAACTATTACCAAAAGAAAACCAAAGCAAGACAAAAACAGTTCATTGTAGTTTTAACCACATTACTTTAATGACTAACCAAGACTATATTTTAGGCCCTAGAACTACCTAGTCGCCTCCAGCATACAGTAGGTGCTCAATCAATTTTTGCTGAATTGAAACACCCAGAAAGAAAAGAATGCAATAAAACTCTCGGTGTTCAAAGCACCAACATATGAAGAATTATACAAGAACCAGATTCAATGTTGCTGCAGAAGAACCGTGTTTATTACAGTGTCAAACTCTGCTAAGCCAGGGAAGGGAATTATAGCTATAAACAGATTTATAGCTTCAGACTTTACACCTTTCATTCTGCATTGAAGATTAAAAGAGACCCAGCAGAAAAGGGGGTAGGTATAAACAGAAATTTCACATATCAAAACCAGCCCTACTTATTGCAAAACTAATTTTTACAGCTATTCTTTTCTGGGCATTTTCTGTGGTGAGATCGTAACTTTTAAGTTTTTTTGTGATGTCAGTTCAAGCCCTGAACGAGGGTCTATATGTGCCCACGATCAGTCTTAAATCATAAGCAGCTGCCATAAGGAAACAATTAGTGGGGTCTAGCACTAAAAGAAAATTTAGAAACAGCAAACACTTAAAAAGGACTCTCAAAAGTAAGACTGATGTAGCTCAATGGAGTTAAGGGCTTATAAAACAGCAGGAATCGGGAAAGCTCCCTCTGGCTTTCTTTTCTAACACAATACAAATTAAACACAGCGAAGTTACTGCTCCTGACAATCAAAACCCAGGGCTCCCCTCTCTCTAGCCTCATCCCCTATATCCAAATGTCTTAAGTGACCGCTAAACTTTTTTTAACTTTTTTTTTTTTTTT
>NW_024423453.1:4675593-4696262 GCF_017311325.1 Ursus maritimus
TTTTTTTTTTTTTTTACCTATTTTTAAGAGGTCAAATAAAATGAACTCCATGGTGAAAGACTTGGAATCCCAAACATTCCTTTTGTTGAAAGAAAGTATCAACTTGCTCTCTAAATGCCCACAGTAGCCCCTGTGATTTTATAGCTAATGGTGTAAGCTATGGTACAATACTCTTACCCTCCTCAGTAGAATTCAAACGTATTCAGAGGTACACCCATCTTTAAACTTGGGGTTTAATTTACAATAATTTATTTCAGCGTGCTTCCTATTATACTATCCCAACCCAATTTTGCCCAGGCTACTCGGGAAAGCCTGGTTTGCAGGTCAGTTCGATTCTTTGCTTCATTCGTAGTATTTTATAAAGCAATGCAGTTTTGTGAAGGGCAACTGAGCACAACACAGGGATAAGGACAGATATCTCTTTGAGTCTAAGGAGATATGGAGAAGGAATAAAAATCAGTCAACTGTCAAAGGAGACCAGGAGAGGCTGAATCTCAGGTCTTGTCTATGATTCTCAAGCTTCCCATATAAATTAGAAGCCCAGTTTCTCTCACTCTCAGCTGATGACTAAAAAGATCAAAAGCTTTTAACATAAGCTTTGTACAACTACTGTGCTCTCCATCTCCGGATTCTTCTGTAGCTTCATCTCCTCTCTCTGTGGAGCGAAGGTAATATCGTACCTATGCACGCATGCCTCCTCCCCAACCTTGCCTGCTATGTATCATTGCTCTCATTGTCTTTTCAACCAATGCAATTCCCTTGGGTTCTTCCCCTTGCTCCCCAAACACATCCATTCACCCTCCCCAAAACTCAAAGGGAAGAAAAGTTGCTTTCGCCCTCTATTCCCTCACTTTAAGGTCCTATCTTCTCCTGACTACATCCATCAAACTTGTTTAATAATAGGTTGGCCATAGCAAAGAAAGAAAATTGGATTTGAAGAAAGAGAAGGGAGGTAGCAGAGTAGAAGTCATATTTTTACAGTCTGGTTTTAGGAAAAATAAAGTAACATGAGTTGAAATACATATTGGTCTTGGGGGCATTTCTTTCCCTTAGGAAGAAGAAAGCTGAGCTATGAGAAGGGAAACTGCTGAGCCAGTCTTTGGGGCCCTGGAAAGGAGTCACCCTGGGTTAAACTAAAACTAAATAAACCAGAGCTTTGGGGAGGAAGGGTTGACAAAACTCAAATATGTCATGATTGCCCAAATTTGTGTCTAAACCTTTTGTCTTTTCACTTTACTCCCTTCATCAGCTATCAAATGTACCCTCAAGGCTTTAATTATTACCTGACTTATGTCCTCAATTCTTTTCCAGCCTGCAGTACCGCATTCCCAACTGCTCACCAGATGTCTAAGCCAAGATATGCCATCATCAGCGCAAACTCATCATTCTCAAACCAAACTTCTCAATTTCTACTGCAAGCCACTCATGACCCCTGACCTTCCTGTTTTTGTTAAACACACCACTACTCCTTCAACTCTAAAAGGTCAGTGTTATGTCGGATTTGGCAAATGGAATCGATTGCCAAGTCCCAGAGATTTCACTCTCCACAAAATCCCTTGAATTGATCTTTCCATGTTTGTTGCCAATATCCTTATTCCTGGAAAACAAAACAGTCTACAAGTCTCTCCAGGTCTTCCCTCACTTTATTCCATCCTACATACTTTTGTCAGATTATGTTTCCTAAAGCACATTTCTGAACATTTCCCCAGCCCCAAAACTGTCAAGGCCCCAGTGAAAAAGTCATTATAGGCAACAATTCTCCATGGAAACAAAGGTGTTGCAGGAAAGGTTGCAGAGAATCAGGCCAATACCACTTGACCGACTGATCAAAAGAACATTACCTGCCTCTTGATATAATGAAGAAGGGAGTATACTATATCTTCATAAGAGATTATTCCTAAAAATTGAACCAGAACCTAATCAAACTTCTAAATGGAACTTGAAGGTTACGAGAAATACAGAAGACAGGGGAACAAGTCAAATAGCACCACAAAGAATTCGTTAGAGCAATCCAGAATGTGGGGCATTCCATATACAGGTCAACTGTTGTGGGAAAATTGGTGACGTGAAAAAAATTTTTTGAAAAGAGGACTAGAGAATAAAAGAGACTGAAGAGCTATAGCAATTAAATGCTAATTGGATAAAACAAACAAACATACCATCTAGAAAGAGACTTGTTTGAGACAACTGGGGAAATTTGAATATGGACTGGGTATGATGATAATAAGAAATTACCGTTGATTTTATTAAGGTTGATACTGGTTATATTTTAGAAAGTCCCCATCAGTTAGAGATTAGTATTTTAGTATTTGCAGATGCAATGACATGATATCTAGGTTTTGCTTTTAAATACATCAGCAAACAAAACAAAACAAGACAAACAAGGGAAAGGGATTCATGAAACAAGAGTAGCCACTGACAATTCTTGAAGCTAGGTGACAGTTCCAGGGCAGTTTATGATACCATTTTCTTTTCCTTTTGAGTATGTTTGAAAATGCCCCCAAAGAAGTAGTTACATGATTAAAAAAATGTTATTTTAGGCGAATCTTCAGATTCCTATCAAATAAAGTGTTAACACTTCTGCCTGTGTCCAAAGTTCTCTATGATCTGCTCCTAGCTTTCCTTTTTTGTTTTATCCCCTCCCACCCCTGCCTCAATTCCCCACATGAGGATCCTGTCCTCCAGTCAGCCTTATTGAATACCAGCTGTTCTCAGAGGACTCTTCACTGCTGTCACCACTGTATCTCTGTTTATGCCATTCTTTCTACCGAATAAGCATCCTTAATTATCATTTGACTTGGAATAATTATAGCACATCTTCTTGAAACCTCTTACCTGGCAACTTGAGCTATGGAGCTATTTGGAAAACAAATAAACATAGTAGAAATTTGAGTTTCTGAAAGAAATGTTAGTCCCAGTACAAATGTTAGTCCAGTAAGCATCCTGTCTCCACCCTTCTACAACCTCACTGTCATTATGGCCAGTCATTGATGGCTCATCTCAGTGACTTCTCTTCCCTAAGATTTACTTGACCTTCTTTTGGAAATGTTTTCTCTGTTTTGAATTCCTAAAGCACTTGTGACTCTTATAAAACTCACCTCACCATGCTAGGTATAAGATTTGTGCTTCATACTAAGTTATCAGGGTGCCTAAGGGCAAGAAGAAAGTTATATGGGGAAATATAACAAACGATGCCTTTTGAGGCCTTAACATGTACTAAAACGCAATCTTTGGCAGGTCACTTAACCTCTCTGACCCTCAGTTTCTGCATCTGTAGGATGGAACAAACAATATTTATCTCACACGGGAGTTGCAGGAAGTAATTAAAAGAACATACGGTCTGTAAATATTATTTCCTTCCACTCTTTTCTTCCTAATTCAAATGTAGCCTTGTACCTTATACATGGTAAGTATCAATAGATATAATATCAGGTTTCCTGCAACAGAGGTCTCTAAGAAGTTATCAGAGTTAAAATTAGTCTTCCCTGAATAGCCAGTTGACCTTCAAAAAGTCAGAGATATCTGTATGACCACATGCTTCCAATGAATGTATATGAGGATATATTTGATTTCAGCTAAAAGTTGTGCTTTTTGGGGTCACTATAATTTCTCATCTGTTGACTCATAAATCTAGTTCAGAGTAAAGACTAATAGTAAAAGGAATAAAACAACTTTGCACAGTCTCTTGAAGATGAACTCTGCTCAATGAAAGATATTTTTTCTTACATCTCAAATATGGACAGATGTTTTTGGATCCTGTCTCCCTCCTGCCTGTGACTCCCAACTTTTAGAAAGAATGTTCTATTTTTCGCTCTCCCACATTTTCAATACTGAGTCATTCCTAAAACCATGGCAATATTGCTTTGAAAACCACCAGGCCACTAAAGTTGCTAAGTAACCTCATAGTTGGAAACCCGGTGACTGTAGCTCATAGAACTGACGGCTTCTCCTCTAGCTTCTTTGGCAATGCCTTCTCCTGGGTCTTCCACTGTCTGATGGGGGTTTCTCTGTAGGAGACCTTCTTTTTCCTCCCTCTCTTTGTACTTCATAACTAACCCTCCTCCGCCCATGACTTCTCTTACCCTCGATACACACTTTCTGGTCATCTCACTCAGTGCCACAATTTCAGCTGCTACTTGTCTATTGTACACCCAGCTGTGGCTTCTCTCCAGGATATGCCTACTGCCTACTCCATATTTCTTCCTGAACACACATTTCAGATCCTAATGCCCACCACTAAGACTGGTTAATTTTCTTTGAGTATGTTGCATACACTTCATTCAGGGTTCTGATGGTCTACACTGAGACTGTATTAATTAGATAAGGAGGCTTTCCTTCAGGTAGATG
This sequence comes from Ursus maritimus, assembly GCF_017311325.1. Taxonomy (NCBI): domain Eukaryota; kingdom Metazoa; phylum Chordata; class Mammalia; order Carnivora; family Ursidae; genus Ursus; species Ursus maritimus. The sequence goes on from NW_024423453.1 coordinate 4,679,941, forward strand.
CAGACCCATGCCAGAGCTCATAGCTTGGCAAGTGAAGCATGAGCTGAATTTCAGACCTTCCCTGTCCCTTTGCTGAACAGCCTTGCACAGTACACAACTGGCATGAGTGTAAATGGTGGCTCTGAGTTTATTGTAAGGAGTAAGATTTCTTTCAGAAACCGAAAACCCCACTGTGTTTATTCTTTTCCAAATAGCTCCATAGTTCACGTTGCCAGATCAAAAATGATACTTGATATTTATTCAACTATATCAATTAAGGATGCATCACCTTTGATTTGTTTTCAACTCTGTATTTTTTTTTAAGATTTTATTTATGTACTTGAAAGAAAGAGCACGACAGAGCATGAGTAAGGGAAGGGGCAAAGGAAGAAGCAGGCTCCCAACTAAGCAGGGAGCCTGACACGGGGCTCAATCCCAGGACCCTGAAATCAGGACCTGAGCCTATTAAGCATTTGTCTAACCCACTGAGCCACGCAGGCACCCCTCAGTGTATTTTTTATAGAAAGACTATTTACTGAATGTGAATTATGGCAGTAGATTATGCCTGATCTAAATCTTAAATAGTTAACATTGAATATACTGACCATTTGAAAAAAAAAAAAAAACCTGAAGTGTAAAGATTCACATTAACTTAGGGAGGTAATAGAGTCTCCCGTAGTTATTATTTAAACTAAGTTTAAATGTGGCCTACCCAAAAGAAAGAAGGTAGAATAAAATGTTTCTGAGCTATTTTTCTACCTACTATCTTATAACATTCTTCCACTTTAATCTCCACCTGGTGCAATAAATACATTCTATATTTAAAACATGGTATCAATTAAATATCACTAGAGGTATTTAGAGAGAAAATAAATTTAGCTGATTAAGAATTTTGGTTAGGACATCAAAATTGTCAAACCAAGGAATCCATAAAAACATACATGTGAAATTACATACACTTATATAATATTACTTGAGAAAATTCATGAATAATTTTTTGAAGTGAATTTTACCTCACTGAAGAATAATATTTTTAACTAAAACTCTTCATTAGCTTTAGAAAGAATCAGACACATAAGTGTGCACTAAAAATTTGTTTTAGATAAAGAATCCTATACTAGACTCATAACAGTGATCATCACTTTTCATGAATTTCTTAATCTTAAAATTGAACTACTTAACCTAAATTTCTATATGACTTGAGGCAATTATGCTATTGGATTTTGATCCAGCAGATGAGGTCCCGTTATGAGGGTTCTGTGACATCATGGCTGTCTCCGTGCGAGCGCTCCCGTGAGAGGGCTTGTATGCAGATATTTACATGTGCATAAATAGGACTTGAATAATAATGCATGTGCCATACACTGTTCTAAATGCTTCATTAAGTCATGTATTAAGTCAAACCAACCATCTTTTACATTGAAAAACTGAAGGAAAACATAATTTGCTCAAAGTCATACAGTTTGTAAATGACCAGTATTTAAATGCAGGTATCTGCCCATGTAGCCCATTCCCTTAACCCCACTCAATGTATTCTGCTAAAAGCTGATATTTTCAGTTGTTTCAGTCCTTTCATCATTAAATACATATAAAACTATCTTTAAATCTGAATTATTAATTGTAGGCATTTATTTCATTTTTTAAAATTTTATTTAATTATTTTAGAGAGAGAGAAATAGTGCAAGAAGGGCACAGGGGGAGGGAGAGAGACAAGCAGACTCTGCGCTCAGCATGGAACCCGATCTCTCAGGACCCTGAGATCACAACCTGAGCCAAAACCAAGAATCTGCCACTTACTGACTGAGCCACCCTGGCGCCCCAATTGTAGACATTTATTCAATAAAAATTTATTGTGCATATATCAAAACCATATAAAAGAACTGAGATACAAAAATGAGTAAGTTCTGGGATTGATAACAAACTTCAGCATATGTAAATCAAAGTTGGATTAATTTAATTACTTGTGAAAGTCTATGTGCCACTCACCTTTATTCAGGAGAATTAAAAGGAATACATTTGATAAGAAATAAAACATAAAGTTGGCAACAGAAAGTAGTTCTTCAATTAATTTTAGTGGGAAAGAATTTTAAGCTAAAATTAAATATTGAGATGATGTTATACCATATCAGTATACAAATCACCATGTTAAAAAAAGATATATAGATGACAGTAAGATGAATAAATTATTATACTATGTGTATAGTATATAAGTTTATATTTATCTAGTATTAAGTATATAAATATATATAGGTATAAGCTAAATGGACTACAATGGAGTCTTTCAATTAACCAATTACTTAATCAAATACCAGAAAATCTAAAATCTTTTGTAATCATTCTCTCCATCATATAACTACCACATAAAATACAGATAGTGGGGAATGATACTGCTTTTTCAGATCTAGCATAATTTATTCAGGAATGAATACGTTACTAGTTTAATATGATAGTTCTATTCTGTATTGAGCAAAATAAATACTTTCTACGCGCACACACACATGCACACACACACACATGCTTTTCAAATTTCTTGGAGAATGTACATGTCCTCCCCCTGCCCCCAAGTGAGACTATGTGGATCCGAAAAAGGCTGGACTGGAGCACAAACATGAAATATGGGAATTGCTAAAGTGTTAGGTTAGAAGGAGCTTAGTATATAATTAAAAACATATGAACAGAAAGTTAAATACTGTCCCAAAATATACTATTTTATTTGGGAATAATTCCTTACAAGACACACACAGCTTGATTCTTGTACATTTTAGTAAAATATTGTGAAATGGCAGTGACAATGTCAGAACAACAACAAAACAGCAAAAAGGGATTTGGGGGGAAAAGGCAATATGACATCTTCTACGTCTTCTCTAGTGCATTTGAAAAAATACAAATGGAAGCCACACGCCTGCATGTGCAGTTGTCTGATGGTATTTGCTTGTGGTTTTCTCTTACATTTTTTTCTCACTGAGTAATACAGAATTACAACATACAGTCCTCCAAATTCCTAAGGGAATTATATCTCCTTCATGTTCACATGCAACTCCAAAGGAGAGTTATGAGGAGGGCTTTGAAATTCTGAAAATTTTATGCAAAAGAAATGCCCTTGGTACAGAAGGAGTACCTTTCCCTTAATACAGTGGTTCCACTATCTCACTGCCTTCTACTGAACGTACTGATGGAGCTATTGGGGGTGAAGAAAAGGCCACTGTATCTTTGTAACGCATACAAGACGGACTCCTGAGAAGGTTTTTTTAAACTAGTTTCTGTAGTTTCTGTTCAAGTATTTATTGGTGGAAGAATATGATTGTTTAAGAAATGTGGCATGAAACACAACCACCATAAACTGCTTTCCATAACTGTCTTGATTACTAAAAATCAAAGATAAGCCTTGAACCCTACATATAAATGGCTAAAAACAAAAATAATACATCATAAGTATGGCCCTGCATTAAGGCTGCTTATTTTACCAAATACTAAATATCAGTATAAATAAACTACTATAATGAAAGGAAACAAAAGTATCCAAGCCCTCCAAACCAAGTAGAAGTGAGATATGAAAACTGACAAATGTTCAGTAAAATCTCAGAGCTTAGAAACCTCAGAGGCCTGTTTTAAGTGGCATTATTGATGACACATGGTAATACCGATGGGGTGTTTAGAATCATGAAGAGCTGATAGTTTCTCTCTTCCTTAGCTTCCTCTTCCTTAAGCTCTTGTATACACCATTCATAACTCAACAACATTTGCTGAACATCTACTATGTACAGGTACGAAGTGAAGTGTTATGGAGGATATTAAAGATGAGAGAAAGCGTAGCTCTGCCCTTGAAGACCATAAAAGCTAGTAGTCATGAGAGAAGGGATGTGTATAAATGACTACGATACAACAGAAAGAGGAAAAAGTACAATGGAAGGAGGAAATTAATATTTACTACATGCCTGTCATGTACTAGGCACTGCATTAAAAGTTATACATAAATTATGTTATTTTAATCCTCACAGTATCTGTTGAGGTAAGAAATTATTATCTCTGCTTTACAGATGGGGAAGATGAGACTCAGTGTCTGAGTAACTTGCCCAAGGTCACAGAGCTTTGACCTGCAGTCTGTCTGGCTTTGCTGTCTATGCCCCTCCAGTGTAAAGTAGTATAAAAAGTTGCACACCTCATGTGTTGTGGGGATTCAGCAAAAGAGAGAGCAGATATCTTGATGGAAGAAATGTCATGTAAGTAGGAAAGGTGACCATATCTGAATGTGTGGAAACTGGGTATATCTAGGGACTAAGAGGGAAATAGTTCTGAGAAAAGGCTATTCTAAGAAAAGACAAATGAAGAAAAACAGATTGGAAGAGGAAAAAACTTACATGGTCGTATTTGGTTTGGATGAAGCATAGTGTTCAGAGCGTTAAATGAAAACTTAGCGGGAGACAGGGCTAGAAAAACAGGCCAAATCAAAGGATTTAAATGTCAGGCAAATAATTAGATTTCGTTGGCCTCTAAGTGGTAATCGTATTGAAATATAAAGTTCTGGGGTCAGAAGAATGACATCATCAGAAGCATGATGGAAAAACTTTACCCAGCAGACATATGTGGGATGATATTGGCCGCTGCTATGCTCCCTCCTACCCCTCGGTATCTCCACCATAGAGACAGGAAAAAGCTGAATGTTCACTTTCCTGACTCACCTGCCTTGCAGCCGTGACTGGCCAGGCGGGTAGCAGTCATGTCCTCACAGCGTGCAGAATGGTAATGGGGACGTCAGGATCAAAGACACAGAAATGTGGGATTCTGTCAGGCAGGCAGTGAGCTAGAGGATTTCACTGCGGTTGCTCAGAGCATGAGCACCGTGACTCTCGTACCTGGCAGTAGAGAGGAGAGGAAAGGGAGGACCTGGGATGAAGAGCCTCGTGTAGACAGGGAATGTAGGCATGGGGAGCCAGGGTTCAGCTCTCAGAACAGGGGCACCTGAATGTGGGCAGCAACTCAATCATTAGAACTAAGGCACGGCAGCAGGACCACACTTAGAGCAATGGGTCACCTGCATGCTGGAAAATAGTCTTCCTAAATGCCTCACGTTTAAGGTCCCCATGACACCTGGGGATTACCGGATGTGCAGGCACAGGGCAGGATTTGCAGGTAGGGTTGAACTCACCCTCGGAATGGCAGGTCTGCGAGAGTTGACAGAACTTCAACCCTCTCCTTGACTATGAATATTAAAAGAACTGCCAAAAGAACAGAGACTGGGTCTGTCTTGTTCACCACAATTTCACAGCCTTCTGCTGTGCCTTGTACCCAGGAGCTAAATAAATCCTTGAGGTACTGACTGAAACTGTGCTAATATGAATTAATGAGCAAACAGTAGGGTGATTTTTATTTCAATAGATTAATTTTGCCCCACCTCCCAAATAATTCTCATGACCTCTAGTTTGAAATACAAACGCACATCTGTTTTTTTTTCTCATTTCCTTTCCTCCTTTCTCCCGACTTGTTCTCTCATCACTTATTTGTTCTCTTCTTACGCAGCCATTTTTCCCCAGTCTCTGTGACATTATTTACTCTACCCCATTCTTTTTCCTCTCCAAGGATTTGATTTCCTTTGAGACAATGGATTCACAGCAGCATCCTCTCCATTCACTTCCCTGCCTCTTTTCCCATCTTAACCACAGCTGCTAGAATTGCCTTTTTTTCCCCTTCCTAATACCCTTTCACCATCTCATTTCCCTTGTCAAGAACCATTTGCTCACCCATTTAGGTAAATGCAAAGACCCACCTCTCTTCCCTAAGGCCTATTTTCATATTCAGTTTCATACTATCACTGCCATTTAGCTTTGCGGTCCTCACAATTTCTTAACAATCTAAGCTAAATCCATCTAGGCCGTCTTCAGCTTTCAGAAGATAATCAGAAGAACTCCCTGAATAATAGACATTTTCCCTTTTACCATCGGTCTACAAAATAAAACCTTATTAATCTGGAAGTCCTAACTAAAGAAGGCGTGAAACCGAAGACGCAGAATCGAGCCTTTCCCTCTCTAAGGGAGAGTTTTGCACGGAATAATACTGTGAATAAGATGATGTGGGAATGTTCAACCTATGTGAGAACACTCTACTGACATAAACATTTGCACATGAATAACAAGTTGCCAATTATAATTCTGTCCAAGTACTTTAGTAAACTTTAAAGGATGTGCAATCTCTCAACTCAAACATTGACAACTCTTTTTTTGGAAGTTAGTTGTTTGGAAATCTGATTGTAATCTTCCCACAGGAAACCTAATAAAATATGGTTTATGTTCCCAGCTCAATTCACAAAAGCCTGTTTCTAATGCACCAAAAAAAATCTTATTGTACAATAGAAACAGTATAGGTAATACTGTCTTAATGGAAAATCACTGTCAATTGGGATTTGGGATTTTAGAAATGTATCTCTCACAATGCTACCCAGTCAGGGGGGGTATGGATTTTCAGTGGAGTAGGTAGTCCCGCTAAGGAGTCATCCCTCAGTGACATGGTTGTGACTCAGGGAGCGGGTGAGAAACATGGGTTTGAAGACTAGTTAAGGGAACTTGTTTGGAGAAATCTTGTTTAGGCAGCAAACTTTCTTCTTCCTTTTTCTCCCCCCCCCCTTTTTTTTAAAGATTTTATTTATTTATTCAACAGAGATAGAGACAGCCAGTGAGAGAGGGAACACAAGCAGGGGGAGTGGGAGAGGAAGAAGCAGGCTCATAGCAGAGAGCCCTTTCCCCATAGTTAACAATATGTGCTAAGAAGACACAGGGATAAGGAAGGCGCAGAAGTAGCAGGGAAGGAATGTGGCACCTTGGTTGCATTGAAACTTACATATATAAATAACAAAAAATAAGTTATGAAGAATTTTAGCTCAGAAATCTTATAAAATTAGGGAAATTAAAGAAGTAGATTATCAAGAAAGAAGTGGATATCATTTTAATTCACCAAAAAAATGAAGGGAAAAAAGGGAAGATACACCCCAAATTATAAATTCTTGTACACGCTATATATACCGTATGTGAATAAAATCATTTTTAGTAAGCCAAAACACAGAACATGGACATTTTAAGAGAAACTTGGTCAAATAAAAGAAACCTTTCAACCATTTAAAAACCCATAAAAATTTCCTAATTTAGGTTTTAAATGTACCTTGCTTGTTTATTCACTGTATGTACATTATAAATATATATTAAACAGATTTAATGTGTACTTTATATAAATTTACTCAAGGAAAAAGTGGATTCTTGGTAACATGGTAATGTAAGACATAATTGTATAAGATACCGTAACTCTCCTGTACATATTGATAATCACATTTACTACATCGTTTCTAAGTGTTCATACTTTTGGGTAGTCAAATTTGTTCTTGGAGGTAAAAGCCCATTTAGTTTGTACTTTTTGCAGAAGAAATTTCCCAAGAGTAGATTAGAGGTTGGGAAAGTAATACATTGTGATAGGTGGTAGGGAAAATTAAAATACAGAATGGAAAGGAATCTGTATACCAAATACTTCTATAACTTATAAAAATCTCAGTGCATAGTTAATAATCATTAAGCACTAAATGAAAAACTCCATTAAGAATTACTTATTTTAAAATCTAAAATTGGAAGTTTCTTTTGAAAAATGCTATGATGGTGATGTAGAGTTAAGAGGTAAGTCAGACTTTTCCTTGGGGACAGACCCAAAAAACTCTTTGCCTATTTTCTGTGCCATAGAAAGATGAAGTGAGTTATTTCCTGGCTTCGCATTTCCCCTCATGCTTATTCTTCCTGAATCCATGGCTTATCCTTTTGCTGTGACAAGAGGGAGACATTTTGAATAAAATGATCATGTGATTCGAGTGTCCACTAAAGGCAAACAGATAGTCAAGATGAAGGAAAACCAGAGCAGGTCACCATTTTAAAATGCCAATTCTCTCTTCCTTGAAAGGTTCCAAAGTTTTCAAGTACAGGCAGTTAGATAAACTTTACTTTTTAAAGTGCCATGATATATTTTCAAATCTTGGTTACAGTGATCCATGATGTTCTGCCCATTCTTGGCTTCCTACACTGGTTTATCACTGGTTTATCATCTTTCTTCTTCTCATTAACTGTGGCTGCGAACTCAAGATTTATTATGAACATATTCTTCTTCTTAGCTATTTTCTTTAACATCTCATTAACTAATATGCTTTCAATGCTATCATTTTGTCCAATTTTCCAAGGCTTTATATCCATATCTGAAATTTCCCCTCTTTGTTTTGTCTGTAGGATTCTTGCCCTTGGATGCTGTCACAGATGTAGGTGCCAGCCCTCACCACTGCCTCCCTCCAAGGCGACTCGATAATACAGGTCCCACACGTCCTAGTCCTGCGGCTGCCTGCATTCCTCTGGGGCAGACCAGAAGTGCTGGGGAGTTAACACCCAAGCATGTTTCTCAACAATAGAGGAAGGGAAATTAGTAGACAAATACATCAATTTCCCCAGCCTTTCAGGGGCAATTCTGAGACAAGCTCTACAGTCTCTCACAGCTTCCTCAGGAATACATCTGTTTTCTGGCCATCTTGCCTCTCCTGTGTCATTACCGCATTCCCTCACAATGCTTCCTGGGATTGTCTCCCAAATAAATTATTTATACCCAAATCGTTATCTAAAAGATTGCTTTAGGGTAGACAGAGGTGATCTAGGCTAAGACAGAGGTCCTATTAATACTTAAAATATGTTACAGATTATAATAATCTCAAAACCAGCACTCCAACTTCTTTTATCCTCTGTTATCTCACCTTTCATCTTCTCTTGAGAGATGAGTGCTACAGGGGTAGAGGTTTTCACAGACACACTTGACTTCTATCCCCAGTTTTATGGGGTCACCCCAGGTGAGTCATGGATCTCTTCTGATTCTGTGTGAGTGTATGTGTGTAAGTGTGTGTATGTGCATGTGTGTGTGTGTGTATGTGTGTGTGTATAAAATAGTGTTTTCCAGGGCTGTTGTAAGCATTAAATAAAATAAAGCATGCAAAGTACCTTTTACTTGGACTTCATCCCATTATAATGTAGCAGTTTCAAATTTAGGAAATAAGCTACAACTTTCTTTTGTAGATTTTTTTCCCTCCAATAAGTGAGCCAACTTAGAAAATAAGAGTGGAAATCACAAATAATAAGAGTATTTTCTGATATGAATATAAATTAATTACATCCCAAACTTTTTCTCATGAGCGTGCTATGGAAAGGATTGCTCTAACTGAAGTATGTGGGGTTTTTTGTTTGTTCTGTTAGATAGCCTTAGACACCGAGCTCATAAAACTATAAATAATATTCGCATGGTCTAGTATGAGAATTAGTCCACAGCAAACAATTTGAATATTGACTAACAAAGATATCATCAAAATTGTTTATTTACAAAATAATCTAGGGCAGAAATAGCATTTGGCATATCAAGGGGAAAGAGACGTAAGAGGAACTCAATAAATAGCTACATTATTTATGGGTATTATGGTGTTAAAGGTAAAACATTAATAATGGCTTTCCCTTCTCCACAGCTTCCTAACAGAGCACAATCAGTAATATTGAGTGTGTTGTTTTTTACTGACTCTTCATTTCTGACAACTCCCTTCTTTTGTACTTTCATCTTTCCTATACATTCCTCTCCTTCCTAAAATTTCCTCATTTTCTTCAATACAATTTATAGCTCCAAAGATTTTTCTGTTGACTGCATTCACATTTAATTATAAATCATGTCTTCAGCAGTTGGTTTATATTGAAAATGTAGATCAAATTCCGTATCTGTCTGTAATGAATCAAAAGTCGCTGGTATGATCACATTCTAAATAATCAGAGTCTGTGTGGATTTACGGCAACATTATTAATACATGATTAATCAGTCCCTAACGCAAACCAGCTCATGCCCGACATCTACTAAGTCATTCTATCTTACATTCAGGTCCTGTGGCACTGTTTCCGATCGGTTAAGAGTTTTGCTTTGTATGATAGCACATTGTTAAACTTGCCATCTGGCCCAACAGCTGATGTGGCTCACACAGCCCTGGAGAGGCCCCAGAGCTTTACTCCTGGGAAATATTTGGTCTACTGTGTGTCATGATTACTGGTTCATAGCTTTTTTATAGACTTGAAAAGAATTGCAGAAAAATCTCCACACTGAGGAAATCCTAAATCGAAATTAATTTGTTAGGAAAAGAGTTCACTTACCTGAGGACCAGGTTGACCCTGAAATTGTAAAGAAAAAAAGAAAAAAGGAGAACAATTACAAAATTGCCTTTATTCTCACTAGCAAAACTTAAACTAGTTCTGAAAATCTTTACAAAATGTTTTCGAAGATAATAATACCTATCTACCGACAAATTTTACATTGTGGTTTTAAAAAATCGTATTATATCTTAATATTTTTATTCTATGCTATTTATCTAAAATCCTGCTATTGTGGTCAATTATATGTTAACTCCAAAATGACCCAAGGGCTTTAGTATGCTCTAGAGTTAAACTGGAGAAAAAGAAGGTAAAAGGTGAACTACGTTATCGTAATGAATGGGTTACTTCCCCGGAGGGCTTTCTAGCACAGACTATTACTATGAGCTACATATTCAAAGAGCACAGTGACACGAAAAAAAGAGGCAGATATTTTTAGTTTTAGTATTCCCTGAGTCTTTGGATTTCTCATTGTTTCAATAATCCTTTAAGTCAATTTTAAAAATAAACACCTATCTTTTACTCTGTACAATCCAACCCAAGGGCATTTTAAAAGAATATCAGAAGACTTAGGCTCAATTAAAGTGCATCATAACTCCTCACTCGGTCAATAGATCATGGAACCACTGGATCACCTCATTCAGTTTGAATGTCACTTTCTTGTTGTTTAAGCTGATAAAAATTTCAAAGCAGCATGACTGTAAATGCTTCTCAAGAAAAATCACCTGTGAATAAAAGTATTGATTACACACATTGCCTTCTTAAAACCTCTAATTGGGTTTCATAGAAGACGAGATGAAAGAAAAAGTGTACACCAAGGTAAGGAATCTTTAAAAATAAATTAATAATGTACAATCTCATTGTACCAGCTCTATGCCACAGGGTATCAATATAGAAAAGCACAGAACTAATACAGCTCCAAAGAACACTCTCCTTCTCTCTCCCTTCCTCCCTCTCTCTTTCTCTCTTTCTCAGACCCTCTCCAGGTTTGGACTTTCTCTAGGTACTTATTCTCTAACTGACTGGGGATAGAACAGCCCGGTTTTATCTAATCAAACCAGGAAAGGGAGCTAAACCAGTTACCGTGGCTATTTCCCACAACACTCCAGTGTTCTAGGGGTGGTACTTTCCACGTACTGGGGACTTTTGGACATGTTAGTCCATTTATTCCTTATGACTGCTCTGCATCTCACAAGTGAAGAAACTGATGCCCATAGAAATAAACTAACAGTCACACAGCCTACAGGTGGAAAAGCCAGATTTTAAAAACCCAAATCTGATGCCAATGTTCATGCATTTTCCACCAGGTCATTCTGCCTTTCACTGACGTTTAAACTTGCAGTTGTACACAGACTTGCTCAGATCCACAATGATATCAGAGCACCCACCCTTCAGCCGAGTGGATGCTCTAAACTTCATAACCACCCCTGGACTGCAAGCAACAGTGTGAATCTCTGCTTGGAGATGTAGACCTAGAACCAGCAGTCTCCCAATCTGTTAACTGATACCTGTACACAAAGCAGGTCAGCCGAGGTGCTTGAGGGTAACAGATAACCTAAAATTAGCACTAAACATGGGGGACCTACAAAGGCAAGGCTCCCCACCTACATGTGAATGCAGATCTTCCCAGATCCATGTAATGGACAAATTACAATATGTGCTCACTCCCACCTACACTCCGCTTCTCTCGTCTGGATGCTTTAAGCCTCTGACCTTCCTGAAGTTTCAAACTAGTGCAGACTCAGAAATGTGAACATGCATCTTTTAGAGAAACACAGAATACATTCCATCTTTTATATGGTTTTTCTGGTGAAAACCCAAAGGTAGAATTATCTAAAATCAGAAATATTTTTGACAAAAGAATAGAGTTTAGCATCATTGCTGAGATCATTTGATTCCCACGATTGTTCTACAGATGACAGACTTTTCCCGTCTATCTTTAAAATGTGGCTTTCCTGGGGTGCCTGGGTTGCTCAATGGGTTAAGCGTCTACCTTCAGCTCAGGTCATGGTCCCAGGGTCCTGGGATCAAGCCCCACATCAGGCTCCCTGCTCAGTGGGGAGTCTACTTCTCCCTCTGCCCCTCTCTACTGCGCATGCTCTCTCTCACTTTCTCACTCATGCTCTCTCTCTCCCTTGAATAAATAAATAAAATCTTTTTTAAAAATGTGGCATTCCTGCCATTGCACTGAACAAAAGATTTTGTACAATGTATGGCTATATTTCTGTGTTACTATACACAAATACACATTATGTTCTGGATTTTATGTTAGTGGTGGTGAAATCAAACAATAAGTGACAGTAAAATTAGAAAGTTGACTGTTACATAGACATTAAAAATTATATAGTACCAGGAAACAGAGTACTGTAATGTGTGACATGAATTTTCAAGTGTTTTATGGTGTTCATGAGTGTGTGTGTGTGTGTGTGTGTGTGTGTGTGTCTAGGGTGGGAAGCATGAAAAGGAGGGCTGGAAGTGGGTTGGTAGATAGGTTTCCCCTGAAATGATGCATATAACGTGACAAATTTGATAACTCTCCCTAAAACATGGATTACACAGTGCAAGCCTTACAACTGTTACACAAGATTCCAGGACCGCCTGCATCAAATCTTCTCACTCAGTAGGACGTAACAAAGATTCCCCAGCAGACACCTAGAATACTGTCGGGAAACAGTCTAATGGCTGGAGACTCTTAGTCTTCGAAATAGAGCGATCTGGATAAATGAAGAAAGTGATCAGAGGACAGGTGTCATGGGCATGGTCATGCCAGCTTCCCCTATGGGAGTGCAGAGCATAGGAGACTGGACAAGAGCCCAAAAGTGAAGAGCATCTCAGAAACTCCCTGGTGATTGAGGACACTGGCCATGAAGACTTCTTCACAGACAAATCACCAAAAGAAATATCTCAGAATTTCTTTAAGTTGCTTCTGAGTAGTTCATTGAGAAATCCAAGTATTCTCATTCATTCATGGATATTTTTCTAGTCTACTCTAATTTACAGATAGTGAACCTTATCAGTAATCAACTGTGAAAGTTAATTTTTTTCGGTTTTCTAAAACACACTCTTAATGAATCATTATAAATTGTGACTAAGGTTTACAAAATACAAACTATGTTGGATTTTTTAAAATGGAATTCCTTAAAAGGACCCTTTTCCCAAGCAAACCACCAAGCTGTTTCTAAAACTTAAACCTAGGATAACCAAGAGCCATTCCAAGAGTTAAGTCACAGAAATATTGGAGTTTGAAAAATAGATGCAAAGGTGGAGAATGCTGAGTGCCCAGGAGTCACTGATCTACTGTATGTCAACAGCTCGATGCAATACCCTCCAGGCAGCTACGGCACCAGCGTGAAGAAAAAGAACAGCAGGAGGAGTGACTTTAAAAAGTGGTAATCAGAACAGCATGGTGGAAAACAATCAGCCAGTAGCTGATGCCTGACAGAAAAGTGTACAAAGCAAGTTGAAAGTTTTGTGAGGCAAATAAACCACAATGGAGCATGATAAATAAGATGACATATCACTTGAGTATGTATTGTTACTTTAGGCAATTAAAGAGCCATATTAACCATTCCCGGTTAGGCTGTTATCACAATTATGGCTGCCAGAAAGTGCTAACATCCTTCTCTAAATCGACAAAGCCATTTAGAGTTCTGACTGAGGCAATTAGTTTCACTACATGATATTTTTTTATAGATGGTAAATCTGTGTCACTCCTTTTCAGATGGGAAAAATGCTGTTTTTCCATTAACAACAGGCACAGCTAGGCATACAAATTTGTGCTTTAAAAGTACATTCTTACTTTGAAATACTAATTAGGATAACAGACCCACATACATCTTTACTGTGATAAATTTTGAAATAAAAACACACTCATTTACAAAAACTTGAGAGAATATTAGTATTGTTCACGCAACTCTGAAAGGTGTTACCTCTGCTTCAAGGTAATGAGACAGAAATTACTTCAATAACTGAGTAACTCATCCGTAACAATCCCAAGCTTGCTACTATGGTTAGTAACCTCAGATGCAGATTCATTTCATCCTCTTGAATTGAAAGAAAATACTACAGAGTAATAATTCCTAGGCTTTGCATTTTGGAACCCTTACTGTCTAAAAAGATCATTGGAAGATGATTACTGTAATTTCATTATTTCTTGAAAAGACTCAAATCCACACATTCGATGTCAAGTTTATTTTTCTTTTCAGATGAAAATAGCATCTAAAGTAGGCATCTAGAGGCGCCTGGGTGGCACAGCGGTTAAGCGTCTGCCTTCGGCTCAGGGCGTGATCCCGGCGTTCTGGGATCAAGTCCCACATCAGGCTCCTCCGCTATGGGCCTGCTTCTTCCTCTCCCACTCCCCCTGCTTGTGTTCCCTCTCTCGCTGGCTGTCTCTATCTCTGTCAAATAAATAAATAAAATCTTTAAAAAATAAAAATTAAAAAAAATAAAGTAGGCATCTAGGTAAAGCTTTAGAACATCATAGGAACTCTGAGTGGTAACAGGATTGTCCTGGTGGCAGGATGTTTTGAGGACCAATAGATCCTAGCATAAAGCCATCTCAGTGGGATTCCTTAACCTTTTAAGAATCGCAGCCTGACCTAGAGTCGGTGCCACTATGTGGAACAGATACAGGCTATCCCTGCAGTACCAGGAAGGAGTCGTGACCATCCTCACCACATGGTGAATTTGTTGACATTTCATCGCCAGTATCCCAGTGCCCAAGTTATAAGGTACTTCCGAAACAATTATTGAATTGCTAAAAGGTGAGACTATTTTGACTAGTCCAAAGATGGTTTCCAGTATCTGTAAGTCTACTATTATTACACTACATGATTATATTTTCAAAATGGTCCTTCTCAATCTAATAGCCTCTTCGCTTCTGGTCACTACAGAATAAACACATCTATGTCAAAGAAGAAGTCTTTCCCCTCGATGGAATCTTATTCAGGTAACAGAGATGGAACTAAGACAGAGACCTGAGGAAGCTTCAGAGGAGGACGTATGTACTTATATACATGCCACCAAACAAAAGGCATGAGAGTTCCATCCTGAAGAGAAATCCCTCCCTAGTTTGATTAAGCCTCCATAGCCAATTAATGTGAGAATATTATATTCAATTACTTTGTGAATTATAAAATGCTACACAAATATAGCATGGCAATTTATAGTAGCTTATAAAACCAACAATTCATCCTGCTAATTCAAATTTAGATAAAGTGTCTATTAATTTTTAAAAAATTAACATGCAAATGATATACTACAGAGAAAACCAATTGAAGAAATAAAGCATTATGGATTATGTGTATTCATTAAAAAATGACTTTGCAAAGACTGCATAATCTCTCAATATCTGTAAGCTGCTCAGGCTTCCAAGGACTTACACACTTGACTGAAATAAACATTATTCATAATTTATATTGCCTGTTGTGTTACCCTACAGGATACATATTAATAATTCGTACTTTAGCCACATTCACATAATACTACTTAGATAAGAGTAATTCAATTTAAGGTTTTCTTTTAAAAATTACTTAATCCCTAATGGTTTTAATTCTGGGAAAGAAAAGCCATATTCTACTCCAGAAGAAAAAAATAGCTATAGTCTCAAGCCTGGTGGTTATATCTTCTCTAAAATTTGAGAGAAGGAGTGAGAGCCAACATGGAGATGGTTTCGTTGGGTTCAATATAAAGAAAACAAAAATTCATTCAAAATGGAAGATTTTGGGGTCCCTGGCTGGCTCAGTCAGTTTAGTTGTCCGACTGGTGATTCAGCTCAGGTCATGATCTCATGGGTTGTGAGATCGAGCCCCATGTCAGGCTTTGCACTCAGCGGGGAGTCTGCTTGAGATTTTCTCCCTCTGCCCCTCCCCCTACTTGTGTGGGTGCTCTCTCTCTTTCTCTCAAATAAATAAAACTTTTTTAAAAATGGAAGGTTTCAGGGCACCTGGGTGGCACAGCGGTTAAGCATCTGCCTTCGGCTCAGGGCGTGATCCCAGCGTTATGGGATCGAGCCCCTCCTCCGCTGTGAGCCTGCTTCTTCCTCTCCCACTCCCCCTGCTTGTGTTCCCTCTCCTGCTGGCTGTCTCTATCTTTGTCAAATAAATAAATAAAATCTTTAAAAATAAATAAATAAATAAATAAATAAATAAATAAATAAATAAA
>NW_024423453.1:4696272-4757207 GCF_017311325.1 Ursus maritimus
AAATAAATAAATAAATAAATAAATAAATAAATAAATAAATAAAAATGGAAGCTTTCTTCCATGATATTTGCCTTTCACAATTAAATAACATAACTTAAAGATTTACTCTTACATACAGCTTAACAAGACGTCACAATAATTACAAAACATTATTACATTTTCTAACACAATACCATATTTATCTTTTCTTTCTTAAGATTAAACCTTTATAATGAGAACATAGAAAAGTAAAGAATTTTATCATGTTCATGTTCTGTTATTAAAAATTTCACACAAAAATATAAGAAAAAGACTCTACATTAATTTACAATGTTAGAATTTATTGGATGCCTACCATTCTACTAAAGTTGATTTGGATTTGTTTTTAAAGATTTTGTTTATTTATTTATTTATTTGAGAGAGACAGAGATAGAGAATAAGTGAGAGGCAGAGGGAGAAGCAGACTCCCCACTGAGCAGGGAGGCCCATGTGGGGCTTGATCCCAGGACTGTGAGATCACAACCTGAGCCAAAGGCAGACAACCAACTGAGCCACCTAGGTGCTCCAATTTGGATTTTTGCTTACATCTTTCTATATAAATATTTATATTTATAAATATAAAAATATGTTTCATGTTTTACTTTCATTTTTATTTTTTATTTTATATTTATTATTTATAAATACATATTATTTCCTTATGACACAACACTGAAAATTCAGTGTTATTCCAGTTATGAACTTCATATATTTTATTTACTTATATTGTTGTATATAAAATACAGATTATACACTTTTTAGGATATAACTTTACATGTGTATACATATGTATTCATTCAGACATATATTTGTAAATCTATCTCTATGAAGAGAAAAAAGGAAGGAAGGAAGGAAGGAAGGAAGGAAGGAAGGAAGGAAGGAAAAGAAAAGAAAAGAAAAGAAAAGAAAAGAAAAGAAAAGAAAAGAAAAGAAAAAGAAAGAAAGAGAGAGAGAAAGAACGGGAGAAAGAAAGAAAGAGGTGGGAGGAGGAAGAGAGGAAAATGTATAATTCTGGGTGGTGGACTTATGGGTAATTATTTCCATCTTTAGAGTTTTCTATACTTCTCAAAATGTTAGTAGCCCCATGTCTTGATTATAAAAATATTTATCACACAATACCTAATTCACTCCAGAAAACTTTTAAACAGAATCTTAATTAGGTTGTTAAATTTTTTCCATACTAAATTCATTCATTCAAAGACCTAGGCCAGTAATTTTGAATTCCATTTTCCAACTTCTCCCAATTCAGGCTGTTTTTAATCACTTGGAAGAATGTTGTGAAATTACTAAAACTATTCTTCAAAATTTGATAAGTACAGGGTTTTTTTTTTAAGATTTTATTTATTTATTTGACAGAGACAGCCAGCGAGAGAGGGAACACAAGCAGGGGGAGTGGGAGAGGAAGAAGCAGGCTCCTAGCGGAGGAGCCTGATGTGGGGCTCGATCCCAGAACACCGGGACACGCTTAATGACTGCACCACCTAGGCGCCCCAATAAGTAAAGGTTTTGAATTCACTTTCAGTGTATGTCCTACATCCCTTTTAGGAGTAGATTAGGAATAGGGAGGGAGAGGGGAAAGGGAGCTCCAGATTCAATCACCCAATGATAGGAAGTCATGGATCCACATAGTATAGGAATCCCTATTAGGCCAAGTTGGTTAGAACCTTTGCTATTTTGCAAAGGTTTGGGGATTTAGCTGTGTTCTTTTATGGAGTCATTTGAAGAACTTATGCTTTAGGCTATCAGACTTCTAAAACATAATACATATCCAAGTCTCTTCACCAACCGGCATGGAATCAGGAAGGGCTATCAAGGTGTAAATAAATGACAAGTTTTACAAACATATGTTTAGTAGGGCACAATAAACATAGAATATATGTGAGGAGAAACACCTGCTCAGCTTCTATAGTTTTAAAAACACATGCTTTTTGAAGAATGCAAAGGCAATTTTTACTGCTTGCCAATTTTTATTACATTGTATATAATAAATAATTTGGTTTCTCCAAAACAGAAAGATGTTTATTAACATCTTTAAAAGTGTGCTATTTTGATTATTCCAGATAAATACTGGAAACGAATTTATAAACATCTGTCAGGCTTATTAAATTTATGTAAGTGCCCAATTCCAATTTTCTAAATATTATGCGAAAGACAGGCGTAACAGTGCTCTCTGTAGCTGCCTGTTCTAGATGTTTTGCATTAACAAATGAGTACTAACAGAGTCAATTAATTCATAATGCCTGAGTCACATAATGCTTGTTGCTCCAGTGAGAAAGAACCCTAAAAATGGAAACCTATTTTAAAACTGGGGAGAAGAGGTTCTGCAAATTGAGATGCCTTAGGATCCGAGATGTTTGGGGTTGCGTCATAATAACTACCACTTACGGACTATCATAAGGCACCAAGAGCATTTTAAATGACACCTGTGTCAGTAAATGGTAGGTATTCATTCTCTGATGGCTAAGTAATATTCCATTTTAGATATGAACCACACCTTTTTTCTTTATTATTATTATTATTTTTTTAAGAACTGGAGGGTATTACGCTAAGTGAAATAAGTCAATCAGAGAAAGACAATTATATGGTTTTACTTATATGTGGAACATAAATAGTTCAGAGGATCATAGGGGAAGGGAGGAAAAACTGAATGGGAAGAAATCAGAGAGGGAGCCAAACCATGAAAGACTCTTGACTCCGAGAAACAAACTGAGGGTTACAGAGTGGAGGAGGGTGGGGGAAGGGGGTAACAGGGTGATGGGCATTAAGGAGGGCACATGATGTGATGAGCACTGGGTGTTATACACAATTAATGAATCATTGAACACTACACCAAAAGCTAATGATGCAGTATATGTTGGCTAGTTGAATTTAAATTTTAAAGAGAAGGAAAAAAAGGAGGTTGTAAAAAGATAATAAATAAATGACACCTCTGTTACAATAATCTTGCAAATTAGGGATCATTTCCATCATTTTATCATTGAACAATCCAAGTCTCAGAGAGCGTAGGGTCCCCCAAGTCACACAGCTTCTAAAATGGTAAGCTGGAACTATGAACATGGGTCTGACTTGAACTACTTGTGCTCTCACTTATGTCACAGTGGTGGCTGAAGCCATGGGTTTGGAAGAGATTACCCAGGGGAAGCATGAAGCAGTGATTCTTAACCCTCTTTTGAATTGAAAGAAGTTACTGTTGCTGTGAGAAATATCCATACATGAAACAGTTAAAATTTTACACATACACACACACAAAAAAAACTCCTTAAGTCTATCCATCAATTGTCTAGTGAATCATTCATCCCAGGATAAGAGAAATATACCCCTGGGTATAGAAATAGAAACATTTCAGGAACAAGAGAGGAATAGTGTCCCAGAAACAAAACGGGAGGAAAAGAATTAAAAACAGCAACAAAGTAGAGTTATAGAAGTCAAGATTGGAGAGAATTTCAAAAAGAGAAATTAAAATGAGGACCACAGAAGGTCCATTGCATTTAACCAATAGGAAGTCAGAATCTTTACTGTAATTGGTTGAGCAGTGAGGTGAGGAAATTAAGAGAAGAATAAGGTCCTTAGATGGCAAGCAGGTGTTATCTGAAGTGTCAAGTGTGATAGGTTATTAATGACTGCCTGGAATAATGGGTTACAAGAAGGTTCTGATTAGGAAAGTTGCTGGGATTGACCAGCAAAGGGTAAAAAATAGAAAGTATGTGTACCAACAATTTGCCAATCTGTGTGGACAATTCTTTTGAGGAACTGTGTGTGAAGTGAAGAAAAGAAATAGGATAGTAGCTAAAAGGGACACAGGGCTGAAGAACAGTTTTTTTCTTTGTTTTTGTTGAAAATTTTTACTAACGGACAGAAACTTAGCTAAGAGAAAAAGAAACAGCTTGTAAAGCAAAATAAATATGTAAGAGAACACAAAGGAAGTGATGTTAGAGAATAAGAGTCAGGAGATGGGACACCATTTTGTCTGAGAAGAGGAGAGAGGGAGAACAGATACAGATACATTTGGATATACAGAGGCAGAAAATGGAGGTATTCCATGCCCTAAATCTCAAGGGACTCTGAAGAAGAAGTTTGCTGGGCATGTGATGGGTGTGGGAAGAGTAAGGCTGAATGTTTATTCATTCAGCTAACATTTGTTAAGCACCTCCAGAGTGCCAGGCATTCTTTGGGTACTAGGAATATAATGAATAAAACCAAGTCCCTGCTATCATTCTTGTTGGGGGAGATAAGACTGTAAGAGAATGTTTATAAAGAATGTGGCAGGTGGTGATAACAGCTAAGAAAAATATGCAAAGATAAGGAGACTATGAGAGCCATTTAGTGGGAGGGTGCCATTTTATAGGGTGGTCACAAAAGGACTGTCCAACCAGAGGAAAAGGGGGGAAAGGAACAGCAAGTGGAGTGCCTGGTAAGGTGGAGATAGGGTGTTCAAGTAACTGCCAGATTTGCAAATAGATTGAATGGGGGAATGGGTGGGGGCGGTGTGAGAAAAAAGAGGAGTCAGGAATGACCCCAAGGTCTGCCTGGGACAACAAAAGGAATGCAGATGCCGTTTCCTGATGGGGAAGGCTGTGAGAGGAGCAGCTTTGGAGAGTAGAGGCTCAGGAATTGGTTTTGGACATGTTAATTCTGTGATGTCTATGAAACATACATGTGGAGACGTTGAGTAAAAAGTTGGATATACAAGACTAGAATTCATAAAAGTCCAGGATAGAGATATAAATTTGGGAGCCTTTGAGATTATATGAAATTATGAGATCGCCTACTCAGTAAATAAAAATAAGGAAGAAAAAAGGCCCAAGGACTGAACCTTCGAGCATTCCAACGTATACCGACCATGAAGAAGAAAAAGAACTAGCAAGGCTGAGGAAAGGGCAGTGAAGTAGGAGGAGTGCCTTGAAAGAGTTATATCAAGCAAGGGGATAAGCAGGGAAAGTGCTTCAAGAAGGGAGCGATCAACTCTGTAGAATATAGTCCAGTAAAATTCGAACTGAACCCTGACTACTAAATTTGTCATGGTGAAGATAATCAGTGAGCCTGACAAAAATGTTTCCAGCAAAACAGTAGAGATGAACGCCTTGTTCGATTCAAGAGAGAATGAGAAAACAGCATTTTGATGACTGTGGACAACTCTTTCTACGAGTTTTGCTGTGAAGGGCAGTGGGAGTAAACAAATGCAACAGTGTCTGGGAAAAGGTATGGGGTCAAGGAAGTTGTTGCTGTTTAAGATGGAAGATATGGCTTCATTTTGTGCCAAAAGAACTATCCAGTAAGGAGGAAAAACCACTGATATGGGAGAGAGGCAATTGCAAGAAAATGCCTTGAGCAAGGCAGAGATTAGCTCATCTGCACAAGTGAGGGGACAGTTGATCCCTTGTAACAGGAGGAGAGAGGGTACAGATTTGAGTAAATTATCGGATCTGGTGGTGGGAGTGTATAGAAGCTATATTCCGATTGCTTCTACTTTTTCAGGGAAATAAGAAACAAGGTTACCAACAAAGTTAAGTGGGAAGGAGATGCTGGAGGATTCAGGAGCAAGAAAAAGGTTTGAAATAGCTAAGAGACAGTGACTGGGTTATGAACATCGATCAGGGGACTGGGCAGCATGATGGATCCTCATGAGATTAGTGGTGCGAATTTAAAATCAAACCAGTTAACTGGGTTGTTTTTCTCCTCCCCTCATTCAGTGACGTGGGTGCAGGTGCAGAGTAGAGGGTGAGCTGTGTTTTACTAGGCTCGGGTTTCCCCAGGCCAGGCCAGAGGGAGAGAGGAAGGAGGGCGTTTACAGGTGTATGCAAGAGCATGATTCAAGTGACATCCTACACACATCTCATGTATTAAGGAGGAAAGTGAGGGTATGGGAGGCTTGTAGGTAGTGGTCTCCATTTCTCTGTTAGATACATTTTTCTGTTCTTCCCCATTGCTTTGGTGACATACCCACTGAACTATATTTAATAAGTTCAATTGTACAAATGCTTTTGTAAATTAGTAGAACATATGATGCGTTGATCTGTGGTTATAGATTTTACCAGCACTGTTTTAACAGTTTCTTTAAACATGCTTTTATTTTATTTTAGTTATTTTATCTTTCTATATCTTTAGACTTAGTTGTAGGAATATAGTCTCAAAAACAAAGGATAATAATAGTAACAATGTTATCTATATTTATTCAATAAGGACTCAAAAATCATTGAAGTATCGAGTAATTACACAAAACATTTGCCTAAAGTACTCAAGATTTTCTTATAATTCTTAGTGTCTTTAGACCTTGTTCATGACAAGCTACCATAGAATTTATATGAATCACCCATTTCCTACATTTTCTGTAACAAGGATAAATAAACTTTACCAACCAAGTCACAAAACTTTAAGGGTTATGGTGGCTATGCAAGCAAGGCACTGTGGAAATGCTAGAGAAAGAAATATGGCCCTTAGAGCACTCAGGCCCTCTCAGGATGGACGGACCAAAGTTTAAAACTTCACTTTTACTCTATCGAAGGGAATGACATCTTATTTTGACCAAATCAAGGCTCAGGTAGACCTGGTAGTCAAAACCTGTGGCTCAGCCTCCAAAGAGACCCTTAGCCCTCATGACCTCCCTGCAATCGCTCCAGGCTCCTAACGTCCAGCACAGCCTTGCCTGGTTATCCCCTCAGTCTGCTGCACCCCTTGCGCATTCCTTGTTGAAATCCCGTCCAACATTACACTAGATGTTAACTGACTAGAATTTAAATAAAAACTTGAAACACGACCAAAAGAAAAAGAAGAAAGAAAAAAATCCCAGCCAGGCTTTAAGGCTGTCACAAAGGTTTGTCTGCTTTCCCACAGCAGATGGGAACTTTATTTCTTAATATCCACAGATTGTTTTCTTAATTCCTTTACAATATTACATTCTGCCTAAAATTATAGCTATCAGTCCCTTCTCTCCCCGATAAAATGGTATGCTCCTTGAACAGCTAACACTCACCATGCTGTTACAACATACCAGGCACTGGGCTGTTGGCTTTGCACACATTACTGGGTACCATTATTAGCCCATTTTACAGCTGTGGAAACTGAGACAGAAAGAGCTTGAGTGACTTACCCAAGTTCACACAACTATTAAGTGGAAATACTGAGATATAAATTCAGGTCTGGCAGATTCCAGAGCCTATACTACACCTTGGACGGTGGAAGGCAAACAAATACTTGGTTTTAAAAAAAATTCATCTTTATATGATTTTTCATTCCATCAACCCACTAAATGCTAGGCACTGGGGTGGTGCCAGAAAAAACAAGGAAAAATATGGCATGGGCTCTTCAACAGGGAACCCACAGTCTCAGACAACAGAGAAGTGACTACACCTTCAGATTCCCATACTCTACTGGGCTTTCTCTTCCCATACAACTAAAAGGCCTTGTGACAAAGGCTCAAATTGTGAAAACTAGTTATAGTGCTCTCTTGTCACTGCAATAAAACTGATTGTATTAAAAAAAAATAAGCCACCTTAATTTATTTTAACGTTATATGGTTGTACAGTTAGTGATGCTGGGACTGAATTAGATACTATAATGCACTCTTCACGAGTATATTGAATACACTTCATTTCTTCTGTAATATAAATGTTCTCAGCTGAGACGGGGAATGTAACAGCATTTTCAGAGCCACTGGCTAAATTACCTCTATTGATGAGGCTCGGCAGGTTCTTTCTGAATGATTCTAAATAACTGCCAAGGGATAAAAGATAGTGCTCCGTGGGCTGTAGTCACAGCATGCTCAGAGCCTACTGGGGAGAGAATAAAGCACAAGCTCCCGTGCATGAATGGTTCTATGTTCTGCCTGGAGCATGGCTGACTGACCATCCCTGAAATTGTATAAATGAAAGGAAGTAGGCCAAGCTAGACATTTGTATTAATAATTGGCGTGCATGAAGTAAATTAGGCTATCCCATCAGGTCTTTCCTAAAGGAGTGGAAAGGCAGTACAAGCTTCCAGAAATAAAGTCTGCTAAAGCAATCTTTTCAAAGCTTTTGACAAACTGCAAACCTCAGCCATTTATTTTTTTCTCATTGAAAGGGGAGTTCAGGGAGAAGTTTCAGTTCAGTTCACACATGTGCGCGCACACACACACACACACACATAATGTATAGGTGTATGAAGCATGAACTAGGACATCAGAGTTACATAGCATTGTCCTATTCACAAAGGAAGTCAAGGGACCTGGTTCTGCCATTAAGCAGAGGGAGGATTGTTCACCAGTGTCAGAGGGCAGGTGGAGTGCAGTTCCAGGTTCCTTTAGCTCCTGTGTATATTCCCACGTGCGCAATCTGTAGTACAGTGGAATCTGGTCCCCTTGTTTGTACAGTTATGTTGAGACTGCAGGCAGGACCAGCAAGAAGCGTCCCAATCAGAAGAGAGAAGTCAAGAAATTCAACCAAACCATAACTAAGATGTCCAAATTTTTGAAGAAAACAATAAATTTGAAACCGTTTTGCTTTCTGATCCTAGAGAATAGAGTTTAACCTGACTATTCCCTGGTGTAGAAATTTCCCAGGTTTCTAATTCTTCTTTTCAACATTTCCCTTTTGTGAAGAGCCCAGAACAGGGAAAGAATGGTGAGAAATAGTAAGCCCATTCAATTATGCTATAAAATAATGTTTTCTTCTAACCTCTGTAGAAAAACAAATGAATCTATTTGGCAACAATATCCTTTACATCAAAAATATGTATCAGTCTTATGTCATTTCATAGTAAATTTTTATTTTCACCTGCACAAATATTAACCATGTCTAAATAAGATTTGAATCCAAAAGAACAATCAAAGTTTATAAATAATGCCAAGTCATTCAAATATTTTAAGTCAATTCATTAATAAACAGATGCCCAAACTTTCTCTTTACCTATTTTCATTTAAATTGGGGTAAAACATAAGATTTAAGTAATTAAGGAGTACTATTACTTAAAAGTAGGAAATAAATTTCCTTCATGATGTTATTCTATTTCTTAACCATACAAGCATTTAAAAAATAAGAATGTAAAAGTTTATGGATGATTAAAACCTGAAAGACATTATTACCTAAAAGCCCTTGTTTTTCTTAAGAAACTGAAGCCTCCATGTGCAGAAACAGAATGCACATGACTAATTCATCTTAAGCACTGCTCAAGAAATACACTTGATGTGGCTTGTGCCATGATGATGAGAGCACAATAAACTGTGAAAAATGTCATTTCTGGAAAATTATTTGGCTAGCGTTCAGCAAGAGACCAATCTTTGTAACAGATGTGACATGATGACTTTGATGAATTGAACTTACTAAAATATGGAGCATTCTAGAAGATATTCCCTTAAAATTGAATTAATTTATATAGAATATACTGCATATCATTATTCATACATCCATTTTCATCACTGCAGAATAGTTCTGTGTCAGTGAGATGATGGCTTCCTTTAAATACCTGCTTGGAGTCCACTTTTAGTTCTCTAAATGAAAAAATGAAGAGGAAACTTGGACTTACTCTCTGAGGTTTCCACCAGCTAAAATTCTATAATTTTTGTATTTTATGCACTCTGAAACGTTCCATGGTTTGAAGATAAAAGTATCAGAAAAAGATCCCTCTTCTGAAAAAAGGTTCTTTTTCTACTTAGCAGAAAAGTCTGAGCTACAAGGCATTCTGACTAAAGAGTCAATATCTTGGTCAATCGTTACATACATATCATTTTTCAATTTGTTAGAAAGAAATTAAAAGCCCATAAATACAAATATTAGAACTTAATACTCTACTATGGGGCTTTAGTGTCCCATAACATATATCATTGGATGTTAGCAAGGAGCCAGTTTTATATAAGTACATATATTCATATTTCTGGGCTTCATATGATACCCTTAATGGATCATGCCAAACCACATTTAGCTAATTTTGGTTATAGTTTAAAAGTAAGAAGTTTGAAGATCTGTAATTTAGGAATCTATTTAGATATCATTCTTGGTATCCTAAAGGATTTAAAAGGCTAGCCAGCACAGAGTGAGACAAGGTGAGAACAAATATGTAATGAAAGAGATGTCATTTTTAAGAGATTGATCATGTTGATTTTAAGAGTAAGCCACTGCTGTAGCTACTGTCAGCAAGCAAAAGCAAGACACAGCAAAGAAACATTTCACACTTACAATGAAGCTGACTTCCAGTCCCCAAAAAGAAACATTCTCATATCAACTGTCTGCTTTGACTGTTATCAAAACTCTTGCTAAAAAGAATGCTTAATATTGTCCATGGCACCAAATTACCGACAATACCATAAGGGTATTATAAATCTCTGAAAAGTACTAAAGTATGTTACATCTTAGCAATCATCGTACTTTACCATAATAGACTGAGTTCCTGCTTCTACAGAGAGATAAGACAGATCAATTTTCACTAATAATTTACAATGAATGAAGGCATTCTTATTTGCTCTATTTTTAACAGAAGTCTAGAAGATGATCAAGGTACTTTAGTTACTAGAGTTTCCAGAAAGTATTGGAAATTCTAAAATTAAAAGAAATTGCCTACACTTTAATGACAAAATAAAAGCTTCTCCTTCTTCACAATGACGAATAAGAGGAGCTTTCTCAATCCAAATTCATTTGCCTTGTGGTTTTGATTAAATATATGCACATAGGAAACTTCATATTACGGAGGATGTACAATTTTTGTAGTGAGATTCTTACAAATTATGATATTTGATACGAGGTCAAGCAATCTTCCATTTTGTTCAAAATGCTCCAATGATCTGAAATTGCCATCAGTTTATGTTCTGAAAAGTCTCTCTGAAAGTCTATTACTATCACCAAACTAAAGATAAAATAAAGAGTTTTCCCTCCCTCTAAAGAAGGGAGCTAATGCCTCTGACAAAATAACATTTTTAACAAATAAAACCCAGGGGATCTAGTCGGGCAAAGGAATAAATCCTCATCCTTCACACAACTTTCAACCTGGTCAACAATATAAGAATTCAAAAATCGCTTCTTTTCAACTCATGCCATATAATGTACAAAGTAAGTTTTATGTAATGGCCATGCCAGATCCACTTTGCAGTCAGACATGAGAATTCAATGGTTAGAGGCTTAACTTTAATATGCAAAGTAGAGGGTTGGGCGGAAATGGAGGGGGGTATCAGGATAAATAACCCACACAACTGGAAGTAGAAGTTCAGGTCATTTCCTATCTGAGGATATACAGGGCATATTGGAGAACAGTCAGACTACCTGAAAGGAAACCACAAGCTGATTAGTTCCACTCCAAGGGATGGTTTTTAAAAACCCATTCTTATTCTTTACCATTGATTGGACGCTTAAATGGAAGGCTACATATGGTGAAAGATATATACATTCAGTCATTACAACAGAAGGGCGATAAATTATCTTTCCATTTTCACTCTCACCTGTGAAAAAGCCTGAAACTGTATGCCAATTGGTTGTTAATAATGTGCTCTGGAAGAGAGCGAGTTGAAATTGTTCCCAAAACTGCAAATCAAGAGACAAAGTATGTGTGTCTACTACTGTTGAATGAAATTATATATCAGAACAAAAGACCGTGTCTGCAGTACAGGACTAAAGTATGCTTTCATGTGTCCTACAAAATCTAAAGCTCTGGGCAGCACAAAGTTCTGAAGTGCTTATATTTCTACTCCCAGAAGAATATCCTAACATAGATGTAGCTAACGGAAGCCTCCAAAAGGAAGTTTGTGATATGAAATTTAAAATAATTGTTTTTTAAATTTGTAGTTTCCAGATTGAGTTTCTACTGTGCCTGCCAAACATTCTCCTTCTTTTTCTGTGGCTTAGCTACACAAATATGGATTTCATTTGTTTATTAAGAAAAGGAAGTGGTGATTCAGCCACTTTGTATAGATGCCCTAGTGTTCCTGTTTCTGTTCTTCCACAGGACACTGTAAGAGATGACAGGACAGGTCAAAAGCTAAGAGGAGGGAGAGCACAGTGGGGCGGTAATGAGGAAGAGCGACCTCCTTGCATCTCTGGCTTGGTCTGCAGCCCAGGCTGCCTCCCTCAGACCTCTTGACTCACCTCAGCGTCTGGCCAGTCCCTACTGCTCCATTTTTGTCCTTTTCCTCGGTCTGATTGGCTCTGGGCAGCAGAAATGCTATTACCAAATTCTCTGTCTTTTATGTAGGTTCCAAAAGCCAGTTTTCCAGAAATCTTTCATCCTCAAATGTGTCAAGCAGGAGAGACTCTCTTGTTGTCTGTCTCTAAAAAGTTTGTGGATCTGTATTTATTTGCTACAGGAACATCAAATATAAACATTCCAAAGCTTAGTGCTGTCCACATGCCACTTATAAGTCATGTGTCACAAGTATGTTACTCCCTTTCTCTGAGCCCCGCTTCGAGCTGGCAAGTAAAACAGAGCAATACTAGCAGTCCTGTCTACTTCACAGGGTGGTAGCATCAAGTGATCTCTAGGAAAGGGCTTTGGATCACTAACTTCCAATTAAATGTATTGCATAATAATTAGCCAAGAATGCTTGCAAATGAAGGATGCACGTATATTTACACATCACAGGCAAATTTATAAGGCTATGCAAATGGAATATGAAAGCTGAATCAACTAAAGGGACAAAGAAGGAAGGAGGAAGGATTCACAGAGAAGGGAGAAGACAGAAATACAGAACAAGTGCGAAGGTGCCTGTGCATATTCAGCAGGGATCTGAAGTAGTACAGCTTGAAGAGGCACTTGGGTGAAAACATCACTATGCTGGTTAATTTTGTGTCAGCGTAGCTAGGCTATGGTGCCTGTTTGTTTAGTCAAATACTTGTCTAGACGTTGCTGTGAAGCTATTTTATAGATATGATTGACATTTACAATCAATTGACTTTAAGTTAAGCAAATGGTCCTTGATTATATGGGGGGGGGGACGGGCTTTATCCAATCAGCTGAGGGCCTTAAGAGCAAAAACTGGGGCTTCCCAGAGAAGAAGTAATGTTGCCTCGAGCCTGTAACATAGAGACCCTGTCTCAGTCTCCAGTCTGCTGGCCCACCCTACAGATTTCAGACTTAGCTCCTACAGTTATGCGGCCAATTCCCTAAAATAAATCTCTCTCTGATAGATACTCTATTGGCTCTGTTTCTCTGAAAAGCCTTGACTGATATAATCACCAAAGCCATTTTTATTGGAAAACGCTGTGGATTCTTTTCAGCCTTTATCTTGTTTGCCATTTTTAGGAGTATCTGCACTCCAGCCATGCCAGCAATACAGAGTAGAGAGAATATAGCGCCAAGTGAATGATCATTTTTGGTCACAGTGAGAAGAATTTGGTATCTTCTAAAATCATAACTATCTCCACTTAGATATCTTACCAATAACTCCAACACAAAATACTCAACACTGACATATTTTTTCTCCATAAAATGTTTCTTTTTTGAGCTGCTGTTCCCATGGTGTCCAATTCTGTCTCCACTGTAGAATCATCCTTCACTTTTCCTCTAGTTCACTCCTCATATTCATTCTATAAATCCTATAACTCTTCTTTGGTAACATCTCAAATGAAGCCCATGGTAGGTTTTCTTCATGTTTCCTCCAGTAGCTACCCTGAAATTACTCTCAGATCAATCATTCTAAATAGGTTTTCATTTATTGCTTACCAACTGCCCATAGCTTTTTCTATTAAAATTGAAAATCCGTGTACTGCTAAGTCTGGCAATCAAGGGTCTCCCTGTGGAATCCTGACTAATCCTTCCAGAATAATCTCTACTACTTCTATCAAGAGCCATCTACTCCAGACACCTTAGTCTCTCTAATGGCTCATTACCACCTCTTGGCCACCTTCTCCTTCTTCACCAATCTGATTATTTCCCATCTTTCAAGTCTCAGCTCAAGTTCCAATTTTCCTAGCCATTCATATGCTTAATAGAACTTCCTCATTCAGAACTAGTGCTGTGTCTATCTGGCGCATTCATTTGGCATTTAAGTATAAAGTGACTTGTATGGTTAATAAATAGTAAATATAGGTGAAGACTATTCTCTTCAACCAAATTAAAAGCTGTCTGAGACAGGACTATATTTTTAAAAGAATTTAAGGAACAAAAGTAGGGTAGGAGGGATGGAGGGAGAAACTAAATGAGAGACCTTCCTTTGTACTCAAAAGCTGTGAGTTACAACCTGGCACTGCATGTATCTTCCATCCAAATGCTATACTTATTTCCCATTGTGGGAATAATCAAAAGAGACATTTTAATAAAATGTGCTGTCCTGAAGATACGTGAATTTTCCAGTTGTGGTTGATTTGTATTACATCCATTTTACCCGCTCTGGGCAAATGGCTGATAGGTATAGACCATAGTCAGGGAACAAAGTGATGTTAGTTAATGTGCTTGGGGACGCTCTGAAAAACAGCACCAAGGCTTTTTGTATTGGTAAACACAGTGCACACTTTTCAGTCTTCATCCTATTTGCCAGTTTGCAGTATCTATCACTGTTCACCACTCTCTTCATTTTAAGACTTTTCCATTGTCTCCCTTGACTGTGGTATGTCCTGATTCTCCCTCTACCTCCTTAAGCACTCCATCTCAGTGTCCCTTAAGGGCTCCGATTTTTCCACCCATTTCTTAAATGACAAACTCTAAAGGAGATTTGGGGAGTGTCTCATCTTCATGAGCTGAATAGCCTGATAACTTCAATCACTTCAACAACCAGCTATACTTTCATTATTCCTAAAGCTCTCACTCCAGTTCAAACTTCTCCCTTGAGTGGAATAACAACGTAGCCAACTGGCTACTGGGTGCTTCTATCTGGATGTCCCATATGCATCTTAACTCCCCATCAGACCAAACCTCCTCTGCCTTCTTTATTCCCGGTCCCTGCACTATTATTACCCAGAGCAAGACCTGAGAATCACTCCCACTTCTCGCTCCTCCTCACCCCTACATCTAGTCACAAATTTCTGCCATTTCTACCTCATTAATAGCACCTGAATCTATCTTAATCTCTACTTCTCTCCAGGCCATTATATTTCTCACCTAAATAACTGCAACAGTACTTTAATCATAATCATCTCTCACTTCCCTTTTGTCTTCTTGTCCTTTAGCAAGAATGATCCTCCTAAAACGTTTATTTGACCATGCCTCTCTACTTCTTAAATCCTTCAGACTTTGTATACTCTTAGGGTAATGACTTAGCATGGGCTGCATGGTCCTTCACAGTTTTATCCACTCCAGTCTTTGCCCTCTTGACTTAAGGCTCTGAACTTTACATTTCAACCTATTTAAAATGCAGTTTCCCCAAATGCCATTCTGTCTTGTGCCTCAAAGTCTTTGAAAATGCTAGCCTCCCTGAAAACATTGTATTACTTAAATTTTTCATGTCAACCACTCTGTGATTTATCACAGATCTGGAGGTATCCCTGATATCCTCCCCCCAAATCTGGGTTATTTACCCTCTATTGTTCTCCTTTTGTACCTGGACATAACCAGAACTTACTTCTTCTCACATATTATTGCTATATTTTTGTTTGTTTTGTTTCCACTAGACTCTTAAGTTCCTTGAAGACTGCAGCTTATCTTGTTATTTTATCAACACCATATACAACAGAGGGCATGGCCTACATTAGGTACTCAATATGAGTTTAAAAAATGAATCAGTGATAAGTGGCACTATATTTTAAATAACTGCATTAGTTAATAATTAATAACACTTTAAAGTATCTCCTGACTTTATATCCTATGATTCCATCCTTTGTTTCCTTGACCATAAAGAAATACTTTCTAATAAAAAATTCTGCAGAAGTAAAAGCTAGAGATATATATGTATTTCTGAGACTGAAATTATTAGCAAGTAAGAAAACAAGAAAAAGCTTTATTTTATTTAACCCTAAGCAAATTTCAAGAAAGCATGGTGACCTGTGAAAATAAAAAAGGCATTAAAAATATCATCCATAATGATTTTTTAAAAATCATTTAAAAATCGTATGAACAATTTAGGTAACCCGAGATGCTTTAGATTCACGGCTTAATGTCTTTTAATTCCACCAAAGCAAGAACTAAAGTTCATTTAACATCTAGATGAGGGAATTCTTTCTATATTATAGTCTAGGCCTCCATTCAGATCAAATAGGTCACTTAGTCAACTGAGGCCAAATGTAGGCCAACTTCATGGTGTCCCCATCATCAGAAATGAAGCAGGAGCCACCCTTTTATAAGAGGAAATCATAGCATTTTAAGTAGCTAGTTTGAAAGAATGGGGACATTGAGGACTTCCCTGTAATCACGTGCTCCACAAAGATTATTAAGTGTATAGACATTCACAAGGAAACAATGATGTACCCTTCAATCACTTGTTTGACCTTATTCAAAAATGCTAACATTCAAAATGAGTCCAAAATGCTTTCTAACAGCACTTTATTTTAGAGTGGCTTTCTTGACCAGGGCTAGTCACCCCACAAATCCACAATTGGGGAGGTCATATAAACTACCTTCCCAATTTGTCCCAGAAGCTATCTGCAGGCCTGCATAGGCAGACTTTCCTAGGAATTCAGCAACATGACTAAGTATTTGGTCACAAGAAAGTCACACAGGAAAGAGTGGTGTGACGCCCCATTTGTTTGTAGACTGGACATTTGAAAGGTTTGCAGGTGTCTGATCATCAACTGACAACAAAATCTTTAAAACTGAGAGGTTCTTTTTTAATAATTCTGACTGCCTTGTGCTACTTGTTCTGTTTTTTATTTTTTAACCTAAAAAGAAATACTCTTTTAGCTCTCTCTTATTTCATCTACCAAGTATCTTTGGGAGAGAGAGGACCCATGTCTAATCTCTCTCTGGTTTTAATCATCTGTTTCCCACCAAAGAGTGACAGTTGCTTACTTTTCAAACCTTCTAAGAGTTGCTTTAAAAGCATTAGTCATTTTTTTTTTTCATAAAAGTATTACTAAACATTAAGCTTTCACCTGAAACAATTGGGAATATGCAACAAGATAGACAACCAGAATTGTTCCTAGTTGAGGAAGTTACCCTAAACGCAATACTGTTGTAGACACAAGGTAATGAAGTCACTCAGTGGCACAAGAAACAGTAGAGAGAAGACAGAGAAAGCCATAACAGAGTCTGATGGTGCTTAGAGATTTTGTAAGTGCTTAAAGTTAAAAAGCCCTCGTTATCAACAATGTTATGAAGTAACCTGGGCAAGGCTGGGGCTCATGACCTGCCATTAATACCCTACTCTTCTTAAAACCAGTCTCCAACTTAAAACAAAACAAAACAAACAAACAAAAAAACTATTCCTTTTTACTTTTTTTTCCCCCTGTACGAGGATTCTAGTGATAATAGGTTTATTTTTTTTTTAATTTTATTTGTTTATTTATTTGAGAAAGAGAGTTTGAGTCAGGGGAGAAGCAGAGTGGGAGGGAGAGGAAGGGGGAAAGAATCTCAAGCAGACTACATGCTGAGCCTAGAGCCCGAGATGGGGCACGATCCCACGACCCTGACATCATGAGCTGAGCAGAAACCAAGAGTTGGACGCTTAACCGACTGAACCACCCAGGTGCCCGATTCTAGCGATAATAGTTTTGACGAATGTTTTTCTTCTCTAAAATGTTACAATAAGACAGAGGTTACATTATTACCCAAGTGACATACCTATGTACATCTCTCTGAAGATTTCTGGCTCTTTCTATTCCTTTTTTCCCCCTTCTATTTCTTAAAGAATGATTTCCAGACAGGGCAGCAGAGATTGGCTGTTTACCAAATGTGTTTACCTTCTCTTCTGAGCCCGCAGCTACATTTCTTGATCTCTCTTGCAGTTACATGTGAAGATGGAAGTTGACTCTTGCCAAAGGAATGTGGTCAAAAGTGATATAAACCATAAAACCCTGTACTTCAAGTGCTGGCCAAAGAAAATCCTTCTATCTAACCTTTCACGCTCTTTCCTTATTTTTCTTATCTGATGGCTGCATATCCATACTCAGTGTAACTTTAGAACACTTGGATGAAAGATAGCAGTCTCCATCACTCTGGGTCCTTGAAAGATTGTCCCTCATCATGCATAAGAAATAAATGTATATTGTGGTAGGCTACTAACATCAGGGTTTGTCTGTTATAATAGCTACAGTTATTCTACAACAGATGGCATCTAGAAACAGACCACATTGCAAAGAAAAACACTGTCAATATTTTTGTATGTCTAATTCCTCCTCTCCCCTGCTTTTTAAATTTTAAGACTTATTTACCTCAATTTGTGGGTCTTTACCCATTATCTTGCCCTTTTCAAGAATTCCAAAGTTCTGCTTAATCTGGCACTAAATCTACATAAACAACACGAGAGGAAGTACTGAAACAAATTGCCACTGAGCACAGTTCCCTCTTCAAACATGGCAGCTTGAATCACTCAAAAACAGAAGACATAAAAAGACATTGGGGAATCTATTCTATCTAAGAATTATAGTTATATCCTCTTTTTCTACCTTTTGTTGCAAGAGACAAACCTGTGTTCAGTGTCCCAAAATGAACTACCCATCTGTGATAGTCTATGCTCATTCTATTATAGCCCTGTCCCCAAACAGCCTTTAGACGCAAACTAATTCTCCAGGCTTGTTTTGTCTGTTTCTTTGGTTTGTTATGGTGACTACATCCAAATTTTATTTAGCCATCCTAGTATATTGTAGTGATTCTGCTTCCTATAAGATAAATGGTTTGCTCTATCAACAATAATGCCCTATTATTATAGAAAAAATAAGTCACGACACATCCAAAAGCATATTCTTTGAGCCCAAATAGAAATAAAAATATGTTAATGATTAAGCAGGAATATAACAAAGGAGAAATTAAAAGAATATTTGCTGAAATATTCCAAGACAATTTTATATTTAATTTTCTTGACTCAGAGGCAAAGCTCATATCACCATACATTAGATGTGAATTAGATGTTTTATAAGCTTGTTTTGAGTAACCAGCAGTATGAAAGAGCACATGAAAGATGGGAGATCTACAGATAACTAAGAAGAGCTTAATAGGAACTATAGGTAACAGAGGGTAGGATAAGACACAACGAAGAAGGTATCTGCAAATAAAGTGGTAAATCTTAAACCTTACTTGCCTGGAAAACATCTTATAGAATTATTGGGTGGGGGGGAACGGGCTTTGAAGAGAGATCGAGATGACATGGGCTCAAATTTTGGTTCTGCTTCCTGCTAAATGCGAGTGCTTGGGCAAAATTCCCAGTCCTCAGTTTCTTAGTCTATAAAATGGGTATAATAAATCTCTGGGGCTGGTATGAGAACTGGTCTGTAAAGTGACACAAGGTAGGAAGTTTATCATAAACTGTAATTATTAGCATATCTGGAAAAGATTTACTATTGACTTAAAAGTCGTATTGTTTTTTCAATATGAAGTAAAGATATCAGAGTTTTTCATCTAAAATTTCCTCAGAGACTTCTTTTCCTAATTCATCTACCACATTGGCAGAAATAGCATTGTAAGCTTAACTTGGCTAAGTCTGCTTCATTCATCTGTCAACAAGATTCTGGGCTTCAAATTGAGTTGACAATTGCTGAAGGTAGATGGGACAGAATGGGCTGCACAAGAGCGTCATATTTCACACCTCAGAGGGTTCTGTGCTACCAACAATAACATCATATCTCTGTCAGTCAAGCACAATTATATGGCTTGATAGACTGATACAAATAAAAAGCCAGTTAAAACAGGTCTCCTGACTCTTTTCTGGCTGCAGTTACAGGACTCGTTTGAATCTGCTATCTATGAATATTAGAATAGCACCTCCTTTCGGGACAAAAGGACAGAGAAACCACATCCCCCATTGACTCTAAAAATGGTCCAAAATAGTGCAAAATTTGCTACATTTGAAGACTTTGTCACTTTGAAAATTTCAATCTTACTTGTTGCTTCTTATTGAAACATGAATGTATTTTTAAGATATCCAAAATAGAAGGTACAATTTCATGCCATATGCAATCAGGTAACGTAACGCTCTGGCAAATTATTCTAGCAAACATATTCGTGATATCTGAGCTAGGTGCTCAAAGCACTTTCATGGATTCCTTTAGAGCAATGTTTTAATACATGTTACCTTTATGGAAAAAAAAATAGAAAAATACCTGATATTCATGTAAAAGTAAATTACATACGTTGTCATAAAATTACTCCATTGTAGCCTTTTATATTAGAAACTCCTATGGTAGCAATATCTTTTTGTCAAATTGGGTAACTGAGTAATAAGCGGGATAGCTTCTTCCTAAAGAGTAAATTGATATGTGGGGTCTAATTCAAGGTGTATTTCAAGCTTTCAATTATAAATGATCTCAATATGCAAGACATAGAAACTGACAGAGAAAAAACACTTTAGCCGCACATAATTCTAGTGTAATGTATCCAAGTTTTCCAAAATACATCAAATGAAGATGTAAATGTAAGATTGTTAAATTAAATTTTATCATTATGTTTTTCTTTTAAATTTTACTTCAGGGTATTACTTCAGAAGGGCAATGAAAAAGGTGACTCTTAGTGACAAAAGAGATCAGTTACTGCTCCTCAGGTCAATCAATCTGTTACTCATTTGCTTCATAAGTGCGTGAGCGCTGTTTTTTGCAACACTGAGCACATTTCATAACAAGAAAATACACACCAGGACACCAAGTTACTTCATAATCTTTCTGTACATGTGAAGCCATGGGACCACAGAAGCTCATGGTTAGAAGGAGCTCAAGGAATTTACTTTTGCCACAGATTCTGGCATAGGCTATGTGTCACGGATCGCTCCCCAGAAGCAAGACCATGGAACTTCTCAGACTAAATATATTTTTTAAAAAATACAAAATTAGGAAAATAAAATTTCCCTAAAAATAAAATTACAGAAACTTTCAGATTTCAGTTCATGGAAAAGAAATGGATGGGGAAAATACACATAAAATTAAATGATGCTAAAACTAGGACGTGTATGGTCACTTCAAATTATAATTGTCAATAATTAGATATTATACCTCAATAAATATATCATTGGTAAACCTATTTAATCATAATAATATCGCTGTTCATTAATTTTTATTCAGATGCAAGAAATATAATGAAAATATTTTGTAACTCTAGAGTTGAATTTGATAAAAGGCAAACACTACTTCTTGAAAATCATATATAAGAGTTTAGAAATTAGAGGTTCAAGACAACTTCATTATAAGGTATTTACCTATAAGGGTTCCCCATGATACGGGGTCCCAAGTAGTATAAGACTCCATTGTATTAGTAAAGATAGCATAATCGATATATATTCTTTCTCTTTTTCACAATCAGTGGTTTTTCATCTTTCCAAATGTGAGTGACCTGAATTATCTTTTAGTCGGTGTGAAAACTCATAATTATACCTTATTTCTTGGATTTGATGCAGTTTGCTAAACACATTGTAACTTCTTCAAAATGCCATTGAGATGGGACAGTATGAATGCTCATTTCATAGATTAGCCACTTCACATTTTTTGGACATGTTTTTATTATATATAATTATCCATATCAAGGAATATGATTTGACCATGGCCTTCAAGCCTGTGTGACAATGAGCCATACTTCATAAGGGATAGGGATAATGTGGTTAAGTGGAAAGCGTTTAAAATCAGACACATCTACTTGAATTCCAACTTTGTAAACCCTCTGTAGAGGTGCGACCATTGATAATTAATCTCTATGAGTCTTTTCCTCACTGAGCAATGGGAATGGGAACACCAGGATTTATGTGAGACAAAATGAAAGTATGCGTATGACGTGTCTCGATTACTGCTTGCTATATACAGACATACCTCATTATACTACAGTTCACATTACTGGGAGCCACAGCTATAGTGATTTTTTATTATAAATTGAAGGTTTGTGGCAATCCTGTGTCAAGCAAGTCCATAGGAGCTACTTTTCTAACAGCATTTGCTCATTTTGTGTCTCTGTGTTACATTTTGGTAATTCTCACAATATTTCAAACTTTTTCATTATTATTATATCTGTTATGATGATTGGTGATCAGTGATTGTGACTCACTGAAATCTCAGATGATGGTTAGCATTTTTAGCAATAAAGTATTTTTTAAATAAGGCAGGTACCTTGTTTTTGTTCTTGGGAGGTTTTTTTTTTGGACATAATGCTATTATACACTTAAGAGACTACAGTATAATGTAAACATAACTTTTTATGCACTAAGGAAGCCAAAAACTTCATTTGACTCACCTTATTGTGCTATTCGCTTTACTGTGGTAGTCTGGAACCAACCCACAATATCTCCCAGGGATGCCCGTACTCAGGGCTTAAACATATTAGGTCTATTTTCTATTTATATAATAAGAAAGGAAAGAACAATTAAATCTTTAATGGAGAACCTGGACTAATAGATGGCCCCAAGAAAGGAGGGGCTATATGGCTGCTGATACTTCTACAAGGTCAAAGAGGATATACCAGAACCCGAAATGTCACCGTACAGCAGAAGCAAGATTTAACAACCTCTTGGCATGACTAATACTTACATCCACTGAAAAAAACCTTGAATACTCTATTCTGGCTGTAATCTCCAGAGTTTCCTCTGGGTAGTAATGGTTTGTTTCTAGTTTTAAAGACAGAGGCTTACATATGAAGCCAAAGAATAAGGCTCGTAGACCTGGGCCATGCCATCTGCCTAGCATTAAGCAGGAGCTGAAAGTCAGTTACAGAAGCAAAGTCACTTCTATCATGATTTATGTTCCACCCTTGAACGTGGCAGGAAGACTGCAAAAGATATTTGGAAGCCAAAGCTTCCTCTGAATAAAGTAAACGAGTATACGCTAAGCCCCTCTCCCTGGACCATGCTGGCCTGTTAGATAAGTTGCCAATGTGGAGTCTTTGAACCCTGGAGCAAACTGGCTCTTCGGGATGAGAAAATATCTCAAGGCCAATGATCATTGCTACCGTAAACGTACAGTGGACAATGCAAACACTGGGGTCAGACAACAGATATCCAGGATATTATTACTCAAAAACACATCTAGCTCAAAGCTGACAAGATAATCTGTTCCTGTGAGTGCAAAGCAGGCTGGAATGCTACAGCTCTGACCTACTCAAGGAAAGAAAAAAGAACGTGCAACTCTCCAAGGGCTCCATCTCATGTTCTTTATGCAGGCAAACTCCAACGGACTTCAAAGGGAATGTTGCCTGAGGAGGGAGTACCGGACCAAGCCCACGGGGGGTATCATTTCCATGATCATGTTGCCATCTACATTTGGTGGACTGGCAAATGCAAATATTTCAGATACAAGTTTAAACAGATGAAAAAAGAAGTGCGAAATAGCCTGGGGATTTGCTTACAAGAGAAACCTCAGAATTCCAGGAAAAGTATTTAATATCAGGAGCTTCATAAGTTACTGCAAAAGTCCCAGGAGAGTAACTGGTTTGTGATCGTATTAAAAATAGAGTGGGTTTTTTTTAATTGACACATTTTGCACTTCAACATATCCAAAATAATGTACTTAAAAAATAATTTCCCAATGTTAAATACTCTTCAAAGGTCAGTAACATTTTTCTAATTGAAATATAGACTATATTTTGATGTCTTAACAAAGTTTTAACATACAAGATCCCGATTAATGTACAAGAGCCCAAATACAGCAAATATACTTACAGGAGGACCTGTGGGGGGAGGGATTGGAGAGAATAAGAGAAAGGGGGAGATGAATTAGTGAAAATGCAAAATATTAACATTAAATACAAGATGAAAGCATTGTCATAATCATCAGCAAAGTACAAGATGAAGAAGTCATCTAGAATTCAAGGATTCTTAGTCTTTTTTTTTTTTTAGGCGATAGACAACTTTGATAA
Source organism: Ursus maritimus (assembly GCF_017311325.1). Taxonomy (NCBI): domain Eukaryota; kingdom Metazoa; phylum Chordata; class Mammalia; order Carnivora; family Ursidae; genus Ursus; species Ursus maritimus. The sequence continues at coordinate 4,720,090 of NW_024423453.1, forward strand.
CATATCAGAAAAGTGCATTTACATCTATTTGCACACAAAATTTTACATAAAATTTCAATGGATGTTCAGATTCCCTGAGGGCTGTCTATGAATTACTGAGAGGTTCATCTTAAGACGGCCTATTTATACCTAAAAATTAATAGAAAATATGAATCAGGAGGATCTTGGATCTTTTATGACAACCAGTTAGAGAGAACTGGCATATAACTTTTCTTGAGTTTGGTAAAATGGTTCAATGAGAAATGTACCCATTATTTGTTCTAAGAACGTTTGTTCATTCAATAGCATTGTCAACATATAAGACTAAACATGGATATTTATGTTTCTTTAAAACTGCGTATTCTCATCAAAACACAGATGAAGTCTAAGAAAATGTCAGTATTTCCACACTATATACTCAATTAAAACACAAGTTTTTAGTAGGCAAGAAATTAGAAACTGACATTTTAATTTTTCTATGAAACATTTTTACTTTTCCCCCAATCCTTTTTATTTCTCTTGACAAAAATAAATTCACTGATTGACACCACTAATGTTTCATTATTTCTTATGCCTTAAAACACATTTATAAACCATTCTTCTAATATAAAACTTTATATGTGAAAGGGATACCTATACAACCATCCAATTATTTAGATTAAATGAAACTTAAAGATAAATTTTAAGAACACTCTTAAAGAAATTAAGCAGGTATACTGCCCAAGTTACTGAATTTTCATAAATCCCTTTTACTTCGACATTTTTTTTTCAAAAGGAAGAGGAAATGAGACAAAAAACCAAAAACACAACAAATTGATCTGCTGCTTTTTTTCGTAGGTTGGTATTTTTACTATTTCAACACTTAGAAATTGGTTGTTTTTAACACTGATAAATACTTATTAAGAAATATTGGAAAAGAGCATTTCTTAGCACACTAGAATCAAACCTTAAATTACCTTTCAAAGTGAAGAAAAAAACTCAAATAAAAAAAATTTTTTTGAAACCAAATATCCAAATGAGTGTGTGCACTTACTGTCTTGCTTGTTTTACAAAGTCTTAGACTCCAAAAATGTAAATGACCATGTGAAGTCTTATCAGGCCATCAATTCTTTCTTGCAAGGTAAGAGGTAGAAACACATAGCGAGCTGGCCTGAAAGCAAAAGCTCACTGAAATGGGCGTCAGGACAATTGGTCCTGTTTCAAATTCTACTCACAAAATATTGCATGGCCTTGGCCACCTGACTAATCCGGGGCCTCTATTTCCTCAACTACAAGATGAAAATGCTGGATTGATTACTGAGGCTGCTGTCATCAATTCTAGGGTTATACAAGAGGAATAAAAATTCCAAATTTTGAAATGAAGGAGAGTAAAAGCATGACAAAATTGTACCAGTTGGATAAAATATCGATAAAGCTTTCCAAGACATGTGCCCCGGTGTCCCAAAGCAGATGCTTTCATAAAGATCCTGCATTTGCTATCTATGGAGACGGAAGCATGGGTGCATCGCCACACTGCATGCAGCTACGATACCCTCTACTGGAGGCGGAAAGACAAACTTAACCTTACGCAGTAAATAACCCAAAATTGGGTGCCAGGGGTTATCAGACATAACAAATTAACAATATTTTCCAACTTCTACCTACAGTTTGATGGAAATAGGAAGATTTAAAAAATTCTAGGTCTAGCAGAGAAGATGTAAACACACGCATTTACGCGCAACATCCAACAAGACAATATAATCATTAATTAGGAAGAACAGACGCAGGAATCTAACCAAAACATGAATGACAAGGAGCAGCTGAAAGAGAGACTTACCAGATTCTCCTCTTCGGCCCCTCTTACCTCGTTTCCCTGGAGGGCCTAAAATACAAAGAATAATTTTTTGAACATGGCTTAATATTTTGTTTCTTGTTCCAAAATTGGCTAGTAAATAATTTCTACATATTTTATCACTGTTTTTAACTAACAACTTCAAGGACGGGACCAGACATTTATAAAGGCCAACATTATCCTATCAGCATAATTCTTAAGCTTCATTTAATTATAAAACCTATGCCAGATGTCTAATGATCTAGCATTACTTAAGAACCCTAAACATTTAGAATTTTTATTTATCCTGCCTGGATAACAGCAATAAGGAAAGACTTTAATTGCAAATTGGTGCTGTTGAGATTTCATGTTTCTTAGGAAAATTTCTTTTCTAAAGGTTGGAGTATATTAATAATTAAAAGCACTAAGTACAAATGACTATAGTTTCTCTTCAGTCAGGTCCATCGTGATTCCCTTAAAAATATTTAGTTGGCAGTTAATTAAATGTATATATTTATAATGGAAATAATCCTTATAATATTTCTATTTTATTAAATATGAATTTTCATATATTAGAATTTCTCTAATTGAGAACCAGCTGAGTTAAAATCATAGTCTTTTCATTGGAATGTGTTTAGGTACTAACTATAGGTCTCATTTTTCTAAGGAGCTAGCTCATTATTGTCAGTCAGTAAATATTTAATCTTTATGATGATCTCACTTTGACAGTGGAACAAAAAACTTTTTTTTTCCAATGAATTGACTATAAAGACCACCAAGCTAGTATGTATCAGCCTTAACACAGGATTCTAGACATACATGGCTTTCAAGCCATTATTCTCAATTATATAATTTCTGCCCTCATTTCCTTGAGTAGGAATAGTTCCCACTGAATTATGGTTCAGGCAAATAGAAGAGAATAATTAGCCCACAATGAGAATTAAGGTCTTATAATATTTGCTGGAAGAAAGAGGCCAAGGAAAATACAGACCCTCCTGGTTTTAAAGAATGAGCTGCTAAGTTGGACTGATGACTTCCAAACTCTAGAAAGTTCAAGACACAAGCAGCACAGCCCTTAGCAGCCAGCCGGCTCTCGAAGTGATCCTGAGCTACCAACTTCCACATGGGAACACTATCATGAGAATAGAAGCATCAGTGGGCCAGTTAGTTTCCCCTCAAGCCCTTACACAGAATAAGTCTGGCCATCCGTGTTTTGTAAGAGGTTAAAAACAATCAAGCAATAAAATTGATTGAAAATGTTAGAAGAATTTTTATAGCAGAGTCCAAAATTGTCATTCAAAATTTCAGATTTCTCTCTATTCTGGAATAAAGATCTTTCTTTCTTTCTTTCTTTCTTTCTTTCTTTCTTTCTTTCTTTCTTTCTTTCTTTTGAATAAAGAAAAATTTCTTGGATCCCATTCAGGATAGTCTTAGCCAAACTGAGAGCAGAAGGAGAATCACATAAATAGGTAAATAAACTCAGTAGGACCCCAATAGGTATGAAAAACATACTTGTTCACACACACTCAAACACACATGCTCAGAAATGTATTGACATATTCTGATATATACAGTGTCCTTAAGATTAGGAATCAGAATTTCTTTTCTATACAAAATCACTTAAACTAAGAAGTAGTTAGCAACAACTATATATTTATGATGTCTGTGGTCTGCATAGTAGGGGATATAGGCTATGTATAAGATGTATATCTGCCCTGAAGAGGCCAAGAACCTGAAAAGTTTCAAATAATACATAAAAAAAATTCATTAGTAGTATGTTGTGAAGATGACACCATGAGTTTAAGCTCTGATTTGTTCCTTCTACTCAAAACATAAGGTCAATTATAAAAAGAGAAAAATTTTTTAGACTAATTTGTATTCAAAAAAGAAATGGGCATGTCCACAGGCTGGAAATGGACCAGAAATGCAAAGTGGAAAGCAGAGATAAAGCCATGCCTGCTGGGCTCCAGTTCTAGACATAGGAATGATGGCCACAAGTACTATTTCTGGAGAATAAATACTCGAAAGTTCTCTAACCAGAGTCAGAGTCACTTCTTAAAGCCAGTGGCTTAGAAATGCTGAAGACAAGCTGAAAAAAACCCAGGTCTCTGGCTTACAGGCTGAAGAATACAGACATAATCTCTCAATCACAAAATGAAGTAAGCATCTGCTGGTTGGATGCCTCACTCTATGATATCTACAACATAAATCTGGGACAGAAGTCCAGAAATGTTAGTTTAGGACCAATCTGGTCTAGAAGGCTGACAATGTCAGGTAAAGACAAACATAAAAGGGCTAGGTAAGAAAGGGTGAGTGCAGAGAAGAGAAAGGTAGTCATAGTGAGAAACTACAGCAAAAGAAAGAAAATACCTCCTACTCATAATGGGTACATAAAGCAAAATTCCAAAACATATGAAGAAATCTAAAGTTAAGAAAGGCAGTACTCAACAATAGGATCGTGAATTCTTTCCAGGTAAAACTAATTTTTTTTAAACCCATCGGACAGGGGCGCCTGGGTAGCTCAGTCCATTAAGCATCTGACTCTTGATTTTGGCTCAGGTTATGATCTCAGGGTCATGGGATTGAGCCCTGAGTCGTGGGCTCCACTCTCAATGCAAGTCTGCTTGGGATTCTTTCCCTCTCCCTCTCCCATTGCCCCTTACCCTGCATACACACACACCCTCTCTCTCTCTCAAATAAACAAATAAATAAAATCTTTAAAAAAATCAGATATAACTTGCTATGTTAATGTACTTTAAGAGATAAATGAAGAAGTAACATCCATTAAAGAGCAAGGGATTTTAAAGATAAATAAGGAAAAAAATGTATTTGAAAGAACCCTTTAGAAACCTTGAAGATAATAAAAAGAAAAATAGTCATTGAAATTAAAAAAAAAGAAGAACAAACCATTCAAATGCTAGCCTGGATATGGCAAAGACAGAATTGATGTAGAAGATGCAGAATGCAGCCCAGAGACAAATCTAGTATTGATCTTATCTATCTATCATCTATCTATCTATCATCTATCATCTATCCATCCTGCTCGGAATGCTTGTGTGCTCCCAAGGTTCATATATTGAAATCCTAACTTCTAAAAATGGTGGTATTAGAAGGTGTGGCCTTTGGGAGGCAATTAAGTCATGATGCTGGGGCCCTTATGAATGGGATTAGTACCTTATAAAAGAGATCCCACAAAGACCCCCAGTCCCTTCCACTCTGTGAGGATATAGTGAGAAGACACCAGCTACGAACCAGGAAGGAGGCTCTCACCAGAAGGTGTCCATACCACCACCTTCATTTTAGACTTCCCGCCTCCAGAACTGTGGGAAACATATTTCTGCTATTTACAAAGCATGCAGTCTGTGGTATTTTGTCATAGCAGCCCAAACAGACTAAGACGCTATCTATTCAGATATCTATCTACTACCTACCTACGTACCTATTATGTCAAGAAGCAAAATTTTACTTATATCAATAAGAGAACCCCAAAGAAATGATAGAGAAGCCCTTGTTTAAGAGATAATAGATGAGAATTTTCCAGAACTGAATATAAGAGTCCTGAGATTGAACTTATACCCCCAATGGCAATAAAAATAAATCACACTTACACTTAATAATGTTCAAGAATAATGAGAAAATGTTAATAACTACCAGAGGGAAAACTACAGTGGAAGGTACTTAGACTGGCTGCTGTCTCACCCACGAAAAAGATGTCAGAAGAGCCTAGTCCTGATTTTCATAACAATCTCAGAAATCTCTAATTATTATTTGCTTATTGGAATTAGTTTCTCATTTTCCCCTGAAGAATGTTCCTTTTAAACAGTAGAATCTATCAATAAAAATAAATTGCATTAATGTTTAAAACTAGTTTGAAATAAACTATAAAAATAATTTAAATATTAAATTTTTAAAAAATGATTAAAAAAAAGCAATGATATCTTTTGAAGGAATCAAGAAACAAAGAATGTTTCTGAACACGTCTGTCTTAAATACTCAATCAGAGGCTTAAAAAAATAAACCAAAGGCTCCTGAGTGGCTCAGTCAGTTGAGCATCCAACTCTTCATTTCAGCTCAGGTCATGATCTGAGGGTCCTGAGATCGAGCCCCACACTGGGCTCTGCACTCAGCAGGAAGTCTGCTTAAAGATTCTCTCTCTCCCTCTGCCCCTCCCCCCACTTGTGTGCACTCTCTTTCTCTCTCTCTAAAATAAATAAATAAATCTTTAAAAATATATATACCAAATGCTGTAGGAAATACATCTGCTATATCGAGAATTGAGAAAGAACAGAATGTAAGGAAATGGAAAAGATATTTGGCAAAACATACCTATTGAAAGTCACAAGGTTTTACAAAGAATTTCATAATATGTGAGAGAGAAAATGAAGCTAAACTAAGTTATGATAAAATGAGAATCCAAACTCTATGGGATTTACAAAGAAAATACTAGATTTGATAAGAGTATGTTACAGTTACTATAAAACAGAAGAGTGGAGTGAGCATTATACTGGGCTTAGTGAAGTAATAAATTACATAAAACTCTCAGAAGGACATAGATACAGATCTTGCTTAAAAGAGAATAAATAGAAATTTTGAAAAAGTCTACTGCGCAGATAAGACAATTTGATATTGCTTGTGAATTTAAGGGTAAAAATAATTTTTAAAAATGATAGGATGGGATGAATTTAACAATAGACAGCTGGCAGATCACTACAGTGAGAAAATGAAAAATCAGAAAAGACAAATAATAGATGTTGCCCAGACAAAACTGATGTTAATAATAGTGGAGAAAGATAGTGACCGTTTCCATTCCAAACTGAGTGATGAAGTGTTGGCCAGGCATGAGCTCTAAGAACAAATATAGAAGCTAAAACCTGACTCTTATTCACTGAATTTGGCCAGATCCTTGAAGCAGAAATTCTCAGTGAATTCTATCAGCAGAAAGACATGACTCTGCAAAAGAAACTGGTTCAAGAATATGAATGGGAAGCTATCAGCAACAGAGGAAGTGAAAATTTACAAGCAGAGAATTCATGAAATGAAGAATGAGTTATGGAAAACAGAGGGAGGCTATAAAACCAGATTGCTCTTTTTAATAAGAAAATTCATGACAATTGGTACTGTTCATGTTTCAGAGTTTTTGCTTGAAAGACAATGCAAACTGTCAGCCTAAGATAGACATTAATAAAAATTAGCCATGATGGTAATGCTTTAAAGACCTGCGTCAACAAACCCAACTTGAGACAGAGCCAGATCATCAAATCACATCATAGCAAGGTGTCTTAAGCCAAGCTAATTCTTTTGGCCCCAAATTAATATTGTTGGAGCACTCTACTCTTTACTAATGGCATACCCACCCGTCACAAGGCTCTATTCTAAGGTGAGATATGTGCCAAGAAGTAAACACATGCTTATATATGGGCCTTCCCATGGTCTTTGGGTGTGGGTGGTTATGGCATATGTCTGAATACCCTTATCTGGTTTATCAGATAAATTACCAAAACTTGTCAATTCTACTCCAGTTACTTGAATATATTCATTCTTCTCCACTTCTACTAGTATGTCATGGCTGAGCTTAAACATAACCTTTCTGGGTACTCAGAGAAGAGATTTTTTACTAGTCTTGTCTTTTACTTTTACTTTTTACTTTACTTGTCTTTTAAAAACATTTCACCACCTATAAACATTTACAGTTAAACAAACAGGAAGTGTTTGAGAAAAGTTTCAGAACTCATAATGAGCTGGGGATTTTGTTTTGTTTTGTTTTTACCTCTTGTTTTGTATTTCAACACACGTTTCTGGCTGTCTCTGTTTTGGGGGCAAAAGAAATAATGTGTATAGAAACAAAGGGAAGAAATCAAATCAAAATGGATTAAAGATTTAAACATAAGAACTGAAACTATAAACTCCTAGAAGAAAACATGGTGAAAAAGCTCCTTGACATTGGTCTTGGTGATGATTTTTTTGGGTATGACACCAAAAGCACAAGCAACAGAAGCAAAAAATAAACAAGTGGGATTCAATTAAACTAAAAAGTTTTTGTACAGCAAAGGAAATGATCAACAAAATTAAAACTCAGTCTATGGAATGGGAGAAAATATTGGCAAACCATATATCTGATAAGGGGTTAATACCCATAAAATATAAGGAATTCTTACAATTCAATAGCAAAACAATAAACCACCCAATTTAAAAAATGGGCAAAGACCCTACATAGACATTTCTCCAAAGATGACCTACAAAAGGACAAAAGGTATATGAAAAAGTGTTCAACATCACGGACCATCAGAGGAATGCAAATAAAAACCACAATGAGATATCACCTAACACCTACTAGGATGATTATTATTAAAAAACAAACAAATAAAAAAAAACATGATAAGCATTAGTGATGGTATGGAGGAAAAAAAGCCTTGTGCACTATTGATGGGAATGTAAATCAGTGCAGCCACTATGGAAAATAGTATGGAGATTCCTCAGAAAATTAAGGCTGGAACTAACCTATGAACCAGCAATCCCACTTCTGGGGATTAATCCAAAGGAACTGAAATCAGGATCTCAAAAAGAAATATCTACCGCTATGTTTATTGCAGCACTATTCACAACAACAAAGATATGGAAACAACCTAAATGTCCACCAACAGCCAAATGGTTAAAGCAAATGTGGCATATACATGCAATGGAATATTATTCAGCCTTAAAAAAGAAAAAAAACCCTCCTGCCATTTGTAATAATATGGATAGACCTAGAGGGCATTATTCTATGTTAAATAAGCCAGATACAGAAAGACAAATACTGTATAATCTAATTTACATGTGGAATCTAAAATAGTCAAACTAACAGAAGCAATAGTTATTGCCAGGGCCTGGGAGGAGAGGGAAATGGGAACATGACAGTCAAAGGTACAAAGTTACTGTTATGGAAGATAAGTTCTGGAGATCTACCATACAGCACAGTGCCTATAGCTAACAACAGTGTACTGTATGTGTAAAGTTTCCTAAGAGAGTAGGTCTTATGTCAAGCATTCTTACCACAAAATAGTAATAATAGAGTGCAAGGAAACTTTGAGAGGTAATGGATATATCTATGGCCTTGATCATGGTGATGGTCTCACAGATGTATACTTATCCCGACATTCACTGAGTTGACAGATTAAAATTGTACAGTTTTTTACATGTCAATTATACCTCAGGGAAGTAGATGTTTTTTAATTCAATTAGCCAAAGTATGGTACATCATTGGTTTTTGATATAATGTTCAATGATTCATTAGTTACGTATAACACGCAGTGCCCATCACATCATGTGCCCTCCTTAATACCCATCACCAAATTACCCCAGACCCCCACCTACCTCCCCTTTCGCAACCCTCGGTTTGTTTACCGGAGTCAAGAGTCTCATATGGTGTATCTCCCTCTATGATTTCTTCCCCTTCAATTCTCCTTCCCTTCCCCTATTGTCCTCTGCACTATTCCTTATGTTCCACATATGAAGGAAACTATATGATAATCGTCTTTCTCTCCAAGACATACAAATGGCTAACAGACACATGAAAAAACGCTCCACTTCACTTCCCAAATCAAATCAAAACCACAATGAGATACCACTTTACACCAGTTAGCATGGGAAAATTAACAAGACAGGAAACAAGTGTGTTGGCAAAGATGTGGAGAAAGGGGAACACACTTAGACTATTGGTGGGAATGCAAGCTGGTACAGCCACTCTGGAAAACAGTATGGAGGTTCCTCAAGATGTTAAAAATAGAGTTACCCTACCACCCAGCAACTGCACTACTGGGTATTTACCCCAAAGATACAGATGTAATGAAAAGAAGGGGCACCTGCACCCCAATGTTCATAGCAGCAATGTTCACAATAGCCAAACTATGGAAAAGAGCCAAGATGTCCTTCAAAAGATGAATGGGAAGTGGATTTTTTAAAAAGAAACAAATGGAAGGCTCATTCCCTGAGTAATCATGCATAGGTGTGATGTCATAAAAACCTGAGAATAGGGAGAAATCTGCTATCTTGTTATGAGAATAACCTAATGGTCACTAATGGTCTCTAATGACATGGGTCATTTGAGAACTAATTCCTGACTGAACTTCTACGAAAAAGGTAATGAACATATGTAATGGCACAAACTAGGAGCTCAATAAATACTATCTCTATCTTCTGCTTTATTTATATTTTCTTGTTATATTAGGCAATAGTAATAATGCATTTGAGTATTTAAGAAAAGCTGAGTGTGTATATGAATAAGATGGTGAGAAATTAACATTACCTTCCAATTAAAATATTCAAAGGGGCAAGTTAGTATAAAGAAAGAACATAGAACACAAAGTTAAAAGACTTATAGGTTTTCACTACTGTGTAAATTGAGCTTCCAATTACCCTCTTTGATTTTAGTCTACTAAAAGATCGGTTAAATAATACTAATTCTACCCCATCTATATAATAATTGTGAGGATGAAAATGGTAAAGTGCTATATACATATGTTAAGTGACTGTTTCCTTTATTTCTCATAAATTCATTGAAGCTTATAAACTATTCCCATGCTATATTACTGCCATATTCATCAGTAAAAGTAGTAAGACTTCAAAATTCAAATTAAACAATTTGACACATCTTAATAAGAAGCTGATTTATTTTTTAGTCAGAGGTTTCATCTCCAGAGGCAAAGAGACTCTTCAAGGATGTCAGAGAAAATTATGTAAAAATACCACAAACAACAGTAAATATTCAAAAAATCAAATACTCTTATCCAGAGCTCTTTCTGGAGGCAGAAAAGAAGAAATGTTAAGGCAAAGGAAAGAGGAGGAGACTAAGCTGGTGGTCAGGGAGAGAAAGGGTAAGTAGGAAACAGGGAGCAGATGTTGAAGCCCCGTGTGCCCATGCATGCTGGTGTAGGGGGCCTACAGGAGAAATGTGTGCAAGCCTAGGATGCCCCTCCCCTGCAACCGATCCCAGGAATAGGTCTCCAACAGCTGCAGATGGCTCTCGAGGGAAGGAGGAACCTGTCTGGGCACAGCGGAGACGGCAGATCAGCCTTCCTGAACCATCCTCCCCCATCCTCCAGCTCCTTTGAGAAGACTAAATCAGGTTTACCTTCATTCAGACCTTCTAGATTAACCTTGCAAGTAGGCACAGATTAATTTCAGAGCCTTTCCCAAAGCCCTCCCACCTGCTTGCTTGCTTAATGCCTGAAATTCTTTCAACATAGACCAAAGCCTTTCACTCCACAATTAGAAGTAAAAGGCTTAAACGGCAAATGCTTGGTAGAAGTACATTAGCTAAAATGTATTTTCTCTATACTCATAAAATGTCTATACTACAACATACCCAAGAGGTCGTACAGCCCAAAGGTTTTCACACTGTGCTTTATACCCAACTATATGAGCAGCTCCAACTTGCCATATTGAATTGCAACCATTTGCAGTAAAAGTTCATCAGCTAAAACAAGCTTATAAATCTATGATTCATATTTCTGCAAATGTAAGATTGGAGCCAAGAGAGGTGAAAACAACCTGCTGAGGGTCCCACACAGCAGACACCAGCTTCCTGATTCCAAGCTCAGTGCTCTCTGACTCAGCACGCCACTTCTCACTTCTGATCTCATGCTCCATACATTGCAAGACTGGACACAACCAGCGCCAACTTTCCAAACTGCTTCATTTTTTCAATGGCCTGCTTCATCTTTTATAACATGGCTACTTAGGCAGATGTACTATTATTACTTGTTCTAGTCTCCCAGTAGACTGTAAGCTCTTGAGGGTACAAATTCCCTTGTTCATCCTTGTACCTCTAAAACTGGCATAGGACTTAGCACTCAATGAACCTTTAAAGGAATACTGCCTATGCGTTATTTGGTGCATGCCAATATTATTTCATACGGTGTTAATTTTTAGAAGAAATAACTTTTTTATTCAGGAGATTTATTTCCCAAGATAATTTAGATCAGCGGGCACTGCACTATATGTAACACAAGCTTGTTTGTTTTAAATATCTTTTAAAAGTGTGTGTTTTTGTTTCAAATTTCCTCAAGTTTCTAATCCCCATGGAATGTCAGTTTACAAAAGAAAGTTAATCATAATAAATGATAGGTAATAATTTAAGTTTATAATAGCCAAGCTCCATAACCCTCTACAGAGTGTTATTCAGATATACATTATTTATTTTAAAGGCAATGAGTTCAACTGAAAAGTTGTAAAAGTATGTTTCCTTTTTTTTTTTTTTTTAACAACACAAGAGACGCACTAACAAATGTTTCAGGGGATTCTATTCTTATGAGTTATTCCAGTAATAAAAAATAGAAAAATTAATAGTTTGTTAGCAAAAACAGCTCATTGGCATTTTAGTTATAAACAACAATTTTTATTTTTGAGCCCTAACCAGACTATATCATAATTTCAATAAGGCTAGGGATATCTATAAGGTACCAAACTCCTAAGGTTAGTAATTAGAATGGTTTTGTCAAATTTCTAGAGGAGATTTTAAAAATAACACAAAAAGATCAAATCCTTAAAGTAATCTTATGAATATTCCTTTCAGAAATCTGCTTACTTTCTAGCTTTTACACCAGCAAGTTTTTCCTGGTAATGATTTCAAGTAAAACTTATGAAACATAAAATATGTGCAGAAATGCCCCTCTGGCAAAGTATGTTTTTATTTTCTCATGAAATGCATTGAGAACAAGACTTTTGTTTTCTCTCTTTCTACATTTTTTTCAACGTTAAAATGGACATTTTAACAATTGCTATTTAAATGTTTTAAATAAATATAAGTAAACTACATCAGAATTGTGGTGAATGTAATTCTCAACATTACTATATCATTGGCATTTTTTTAAATTGGTTGAGTTTGTATGCCTCATTGAGGGGGTCCAATGGGCCAAAACTGACTTCTGAACCTTCTTCCCAATTATCTCAATGTAAGTTCAGTTCTAGCTTGAGCTTGGTTTAAAAGAAGCACTTTAAGTTTACTCAAGAATTAATTGATATTTGTAAATTTTATAACTAAGGAAAAATGACCATATTTATGAGACAACTGGGGACACTCGCAAGAACATACTGGAAATCAACTGCACTTACACAATTAAAGGAAAGGATTTCCAAACCAAGTGCAATGGAATCTTTTCTGGGCTTTATGTTGAGGCTTTGTTTCCAGAAATGGAATTCCAGCAAATGAGGAGTGTCTTTATTGCTGTTTTCAATATTTAGATAATAAATATAGTACAATAGTCAATAGAAGCTGTTCTAGACTACAAATAGTCCCATGTTACAGTTCATTGACTTTAATGAGGTCTGATGTGGCACAGTTGTTATTTCTATCATTCGTCTCCCACACGTTAAGTGTTTCATTATTATGGTACTAGAAGTTTTACTCCATGATCCTACAGGGGATTTGTCATGACAACCTTTTCTATTTCTACTTACAGGGTAAGGGGCTGCAAGATGTCAGAGAGAAGGGGTTGGGAACGAAGAAAGATGTGTTTCTTTGTGAGATTACATGCTATATAACAAGTGGTTATTACATATACAATGTCATATATCAACATGAAAAAAAAGTTTAGTTCCCAAGCTTGCAGAAAAATTTAAATGAGCTCTCTAGATTCCATGTTTCTAATGGAATACAGAGCAGTGAACAGATCTTTAAGGTAAAGAGAATCTTTAAAGTAATAGAAAAAAAAAAGATCAATGGTTGAATGTAGTTCATTATATATTCAATAAATAATGTTAACTCTTAATTTATCAGAGATTGAAACAATGGAAAATGGGGGGAAAGGTGGGCTAATGGTAACTGGGATTTTTCATTAAGGGCTTTGCAAAATCACAAGCTTTTGCCAAAGAGATGATGGATGAACTAAACACAGCAGCACCACATATCACCATTACACACATGTCAATGGCCCACATTTCTTTCAGTTGGTGCTAAATGAATTATTTAGCATGCCCATTGCTAAAGTTAGTCACCAATGGGAAAAACGATCATAAGAGAACTGGCTTAACACTGAAAATTAGTGATGGAAAACAGTAAACAAAAAGTCAAGAGGAAGCCATCAGGATAGGAATAGAAGTACTTCAGGGGGAAGGGGCGGCGTGGAAGTCCAGATCTGATGAAAGGAGCATGAAGGCAACCAGAGCAGACGTGAGAGGGCAAGGGTCCAACTGTGCAACTCAGCCAACTGATGGTCCCACAGTGTCATGGGGGAAATACAAGTACTCAGACATAAAGAAAGGGATAATGACGACGGTCAGTATTTACAAGTGCTCATCTTCTGTCTGGCAGCAGACTAAGTGCCACCCATGCATCGTTTCATTTATCTACACTAGCTGAGTGATCTCCATATAATTGTGGAAAGCAATACTACTATAAAGAGGTTAACTGTCACAAATCTAGTAAGTGGTAGATTAGGGATTTATACCCAGTCTGACTCCTAAATTGTCAATTCCAAAACTAAAGACTTGCCTGCTTACTAAGCACACCATATGGATCACTCCATTTTCTGATACAAACACACAGAGCTGCCATTAAGGAAAACAGAAGCTTTAAGTGAAGTTGGAAAGAATTGGTTCATAAGTATTCCTGAAGGTCTCTGTTTACAATTCTAGTTTATAGGCTTATTTTTAGCTTCCCATTCTAAATGTAAAATAATCATGAGAAATTACTTGCCAAAAGTTAATAAACTTTTATTTTATAAAGCTAAAAAGGAACTCCTCTCTTCATACACTGAAAATACTCATGGGGTAATTTAGGTGGATGTGATTAGCACATATTTATATACATGCTCGGTTAATATACTCTTATACCATGTATGCCAGTTTTTTCTTTTTTTATTGATGGTAAGAACACTTAATGTGAGATCTACCCTCTTTACAGAGAACTTTAAGTGTACAATACAGTATTGTTAACTATAGCATGCATACCAGTTTTAACAAGCCTGTTACATATAAATATTGAGAATGAGACAAATAAAAAAGTATTGGTCTTTAAAAATGAGGGATAGTGCCTTTTTCACTATCGTGTTCTCTGTACCTGGAACATAATTTAATATTAGTTAAATGGATGACTTAAAAACGAAAAGCTAAAATAACAATAACAGTTTTTGTAGTATTTCTTCTGGTTAAAAAAGCAAACAAAAACCCAGCAGAGTAGAATTTTTGAAACCAGCCATAGGGATACATGTTTGAACCTTATTCTGCAACACATGGGCTGTGTGACTCTGAACAGACTAACCTTAAAAAACCCAGTTCATTATCTACAAAATGTAGATAATATCTACCTCAGAGAGTTTAGATCTTTGTTTTTTAGGTCTCAATTCCCTTTGAGGTCTCTCTCAGAACCATCTGCATACAAGGACAAAGGTAATTCTTTTAATATATTTTCATCATATGATTCCGTTTATCAATAAACTTCCACAGAAATAAGGGAGGAAGTACTTACTGCCCAACAGACAAGGTTTTCCCACTAGGAAACCCAGTCCCACTATTTCTCAACCCCAATTCCCCATGCTTAATCCCTGCTCTTTCTAATTCTTGTCCTCTCCTCACTTAAATTTAATTTCAAGAAGACGATATAATAGTGACAATCCTTTCTCCTTTGCCACGTATTTGGCCCATTTTTCTGTCCAGTCTTTTTTCCAACATCCCCCAAAACTAATTGTGTTGCAATATAAATTCTGCCTTCTTGCAGTATCACTACCAGCTTAATAAACATTTTAACATGGCTGTGAAGCAAAAGTACACAATTCTTTCTTTTTTTTTTTTACCATTACTCTCAGTTTCCTAAATAGGAATAGGAATGGCATTTCATACTTAAAATTACAGTTTAGGGAGGAGCTGCTATTTGCCTGTGTAAGGAACTAATTTGCTCAGTGCTATGATGTATTGGAAATGTCATGCATATGAAAAGTGCTCTACAGAATGCCAAAGCATCTTGTTAAACTAACTGAGAACAAAATGTAGTACAGGTTAGGATAATGGCTGGCCTTCCATAGAAACGCTAACATAGGTGATCTTCACCAGAGAATCCAGTCCCAGTTGGCCATTAAAAAGATACTTGATGTACTGTATGGTGAATAACATAACATTATATAAAATTAAAAAAAAAAGATACTTGAAATCTCCTAACCACCCCACAGAGTTTCACTGCCTCCTTCAAAACAAACACAGTTGTTTCCTTACAGTTAAACCTCAGATTCATCCTGACAGGCAAATTCCCTAGAATACAAAAACATTATGAGTAGACTTCTATGAATAAAATGTTTCCCCATATGATTTCACAATAATTCTGGCACTTCAAGGCTGCTATATCCATCCCACAGCAAGCAAACATTTTCCAATGAAACTGCAGAAGGGCCAATCCAAGAATACAATTTCAACTTTGCAAATTGAGGTTTTTTTCTATGTTGTATAGGAACTAATACAAACTTAAAAAAAAAAAAAAAGAAAGCCTTTTTGGAAGACACACATTCTTATGGCTTTAAACAATAGGGAAAACATCCACTAAAATCATATTGGCTTTTTATCTGACATCTTTTGTTCTAACCAAGATGGGAACCTCAAAGCATGCCAACGTTCAGATGTGTGTCAGAGGCCAATAAGTAAAATGTCTAAGACCCAACTACATATGCCAATCAACTTTAAAGAACTTATGAAAGACCTCTGATAGAGTAGAGCAGGAGCTCTGGAACTAACTATCAGGGGTGAAAGTTCAAAAGTTATAACTTAGGTTATGAGGGAGAGAGCAATTTCAAAGTAGAATTTGAGTACTTTTATTTTGCAACGTGCTCTCATAACAGCTTTACATAAAACAGAACAGTTTTTAAACCTGGCATTTTATTATGATACCAGGTAACATTAGAGGGAAAACTTCCAAGGGAAATATTAACTGTGGTAAATACAGATGGAACCATGATGCTCAGAAATGGAATCAGTACCATGAATTCTATTTTATGCTCTTTAGTAAAACGACTCATATTTTTCATGTGCCAACAAGTGGGCCCACTATGTGTCTTTCAAAACACAAAAGATTATGTCTTGAATAAGATAAGTGTACAATATCAATAAAATAAATTTCTTACACAAAGAGCTTTATGTAAAATGTTCAGTAGAATACATTTTCATTTTTAATGGTTCTCTATTTCCATATTTGAGTGTGAACAAAAATGAGGAAATTAGGACCTTAATCCATTCCGACACTACCTATACCCCCTCCACATGCATATTTATGAATATGTATGACTTAATCAGGTCATATATCATTAATCATTCTTCATATTCAACCTCTTCATTTCATAATCATTATAAAGAAGTTCTTAAGTTCTACTGGTAAGCTTTGAAGTTAGTTTTTAACAGCATAAAAAAGGATTCCTATAAATGAAATAAATCCCCTAGATATCTGATTGATTTTTATTGTTCTCTGAATATTTTATGCTGAGATAAAGGTAGGCATATCTAAAAAAGTTGTTGACTTTTAAAATATTTTAAGTCAAAGAACAGACAAGAATTCCTTATGCTATCAACAGTGTGTATGTATGGTTTCTTCCTGAAAAGATCTCATGATCTTGTTAGAGACCTAAGGTCTAAAACAAAAACAATTAAAGAACAATATTAATCAGTATATAATACAGTGTTATACTGTACATGGCATTGGTTATACCGCAGAAGTTCGAAAAAGAGAATTGGGAAAAAAGCTTCTCAGAGAGGTAAAACTTAGCTTGACTTAAAAGAGTAGACAAAAAAAAAAAAAAGAGGATAAGGCAGGATATAGAATAGGCATGAATAAACACAGCTAGTTATGTCCAGTGTGGCTAACCATGAGACTACCTTCACTGGAATATGATTTTTTGTTTAAAATAAGGTTAGATAAGTAAGGTGGGTCTAGATTATAGAAAGCCTCAAGTGGCAAGAGATGAAGTTAGGAAATAATGACAAGAAGAAGGTATTTTGGGAGGATTAACCTTTCAGGAGTTAGCAAAGTCAAATGGAGTCTCTTACAAGAACTAAGGCATAAAGTAATAAAGAGTATAGTGGCAGTGAGACAAAAATTAGATACAAAAAGTAATTTTGATAAGAAGAATCAAGCATGGGGGCACCTGTGTCACTCAGTCGGTTAAGCATCCAACTCTTGATTTCAGTTCAGGTCATGGTCTCAGGGTCATGAGATCAAGCCCCACATCAGGCTCCCCATCCCAGAGTCTGCTTGAGATTCTCTCTCTCCCTCTCCTTCTACCCCTCCCCCACTCATGAAAGTGCACATGCTCTCTCTATCTCTCTCTCAAATAAATAAATGAAATGCTTTTTAAAACAAAAGTAAAATCAAGCAGGAAGGCTCAATTTGATGTACGGAAAGAATAAGAGAGGTTGAAGATCAAAGACAGCTTCACAGATTTGAGTCTTATAGACTAAAAAATAGGTGGTACTACTTATATTTGTTGTGTAGATTAAACAAAATGTCCTTCTATCATAACATAATAGTCAGATGTCAACCTTGGAAACAGTATCAGAATATTGGCATGTTAATATGAATCAGATTCCCTGCAGCCTGCATTTCTTCTTTCAAGATGTGATGCAAAGACCTTTACAATGAAGTTGTAAGCCCCCAAATCTGGAAAACATTGCTCTTGTATTTGGACATCTATACCATTCAGGTCAGTTTTACAGAGGTAATTACAAAGTTCTACCAAAGTAAAATGGCTAATAACTTGATGAGGATATTATAGACTATATAACAAATCACAAAACAGGTTAAACCTGGAAGCATTATTTGTATCTTTCAATTGATTGCCTTTAAAGCCTATGAAATTCTTTCCAATATTTCCACTTACATACCATGAGTTAATTCAGGATTTTCATCAGTGGAATATTGATTTGAATCATCCTTGAAATAAAAAGACAGTGGGATAAGTAGACTGAGAACCAAAGACCTCCAATGCCTTGTGGTCACTAAGTTTTGCAGAATTAAGTTTTGCAGAATCTTAGACTTCTTATCTGTAATATGAAGAGATTGTACTACACCTCCTTCCAACAAGATGCTTCTAGGAGAAACAGATGAAAATAATTCATTTCCTAATTAATGGCCACACCTGCTCTTTAATATCATACAAAAGTTTTGGTACCACTAAGTACACCAAGGTAAATACAAGAATACAAGTTAAGTCAACTGATTTCACGTCAAATAGGCAGGTGTATCATTAAGTGGATACAATGATAGCAGCGGCCGCCATATTTTTCCGTATCAGGCACGGAGGTCCTGCCTTGAGGAGGCAGAAGGTAGAGCAGCGCAAGGGAGTATCGCATACAGTGGCAGGGAGATCAGGCTGAGCCCGTGATTGTTTGGCTATTCAGAACTGCGGCAAGAAGGAGGCAGCGGTAATGAATGAAAGCAATGTGGTCTGCTTCTTTCAGGCTCATCTAACCCCTCGGACTGATGGCTGCAGCTGAGAAATTCCGCAGGGATTGAGGAGGGGAAGTGCCCAGGGCATGATGCAGGCACACAAATCCCCCTGGAGTCCTAACCATCCTGCCTGAGTACACACAATCGTGAAGCACAGTTGTTTGATCTTGCTACACACTCCACCTCCCGCGCGAAGAAATGTTCAGAAGTAGGAACACTTCCACTCAGTTACATCACACGTTGTAATAAATCAATAGCCAGTCTTTGTTCCATTGTGTCAATTATAATCTAACCAGATAAATTCTACACTACAGAAGAGTATAGATTGCCTGACAGAAACATTTTATTGTATTTGTTGTGCTGTAAAATATTCACATAGTAACCCCCAAAATGCCAAATGGCTGGTAAATACCTTTTTGTGCTTTATCAGTTTGTATGTGGGTGTTTAAAGAATAAATTCCATCCCAAACTTATTCCTTACTTCGATGCTATTGACTGAAATAACCAAAAATATCTACTATTAACTTAAAAGAAATCATACAAGGATAACAACTGAATAACCTTTATTTTTATTTAAAAACTGTCTCCAGTTTAGTCATTAAGCCCAGATTTTTGAGCCAAGACTGACAAGGCCTTCTTCATGCCGACAGATTAAAGTATTCACTATATGGCAAGGTTTTTCATTTCACTGCAGCAACCAATGATGAAATGCAATATGGTCAGATTAAAGGTGGTACATAAGTACTCTTTTGTAATAGTAATATCTTTGGTGAACCCACACATGCTATCAGTCATTTAAATCCAGAACCTCAAGCTGAGTAGAGTCCCATCAAAGTCTTTATATGGCCCACCTGCCCTAGGGTGATACATACATCATCTGAACCAAAGCTTAGTGACAGCTGCAGAAATGTACTCAATGAATTTAAAATAGACAGCAATCTAGATTAACAGTGATGGAAATATCTGGACATTCATCTTTAAATGAATTGTAACACTCCAAATCCAGAGCTGATTCGCAGCTGGTACACATCAGCGCTACCACACTGGTAATTAGCCAGTTTTGAAGGTATCTCCCCGCCAAAGTACCTCTCCTTTTAATACCCTACCATCCTAACTTCTTCCTTAAAGCCCTCCTGCAACTCCACACACAATGGCTATTAAAGGGAGAAAGACCAGGCCCCACAGCAGATCTCTCAAACTCTCAACAGAGTTGGGGTTGATATCTGGGGTTGGTATCTATTCAGATTTGTTGGCGTGTGCACCGTACTATTTGGTCAGTATTTTGAATACCACCCTGCCCACCTCCATCATCATTATAGCATTTATCACGTTGTATCACAATTCTCCCCGTACAATTCAGTTTCCATCTGCTATTCTCAAGCACTGAGGACAGGGAACCAATCTAATTCATCATGGAGCCCCAGTGCCCAGGAGAATAATACTGTATTAATAGATGTTTGGTAAATCTATGAATGAATGAGCCATAAAAATCAAATTTCATCTTGTCACTTTGGTAATATAACATTTACAGATAAAATTATTCTCATTCTTGCACAGTATTTGTGATTTCTTATCTTTTCCTGTAGACACATGTGGCCTTTAAATTTTCTTTGGCTTTCATGTAACGAGACAGCAATAGAGAAGTAAAAATCCCAAGAGAGAACACTTTGGAGGTAGTTGTGCTTTTTATCTTACTATTGCAACTTTCCAGGAAGTATAATAAGGTTTATAAGAGACCATCCTATGAGAAGAAAAGTATAAAAAATTCTTTAAAAACCTCTTTCATCCGACTCACTATAGAAATCATCCTTACAACTCATGTTCTTCAAATGTCCGTACTTTTTGGATGGGTACGATTCCTGAGAGTCTCCACTGTCCCGCCACCGGCTCCGGCCCCTCCCCCACTTTAATGGGCAGCCTCCTCATCTAAACACAGTGTAACTCTGACTTTCGGGGGAGAAGTCCTGAAAATGTTTTCTCTTCACAGCATTTTAAAATTGGAGTCACTGAATTTTTTTTTAATGCTATGGTGCCAGACGGGAACCCAAATTTTGTTTCATCACATTGGGAACCATTTAGGATATCAGGAAGCAAACTGGAAAAAAAAATTTCTTTACAGAAGAATACATCTTCCATCTCCTGGTGAACAATTTTTGTTTTCTTTTCCAGGGAGTAGTTTATGTGCTATGTTTAGGCCACACATGAAAGTAATATCTCCCTCGTGAGACTGACTTTGGCTTATGCTGATTTTTTGAGGCCAAGATTATGGTAATAATTTAAGAGGGAAAGAAGCGAATGGAATAGGAGGAAAACACGGAAGAAAAGGGATTAGTGAGGCAAAAATTTTCTCAACCTAATACAACACAAAGTATGTCTTAGGAAATTGAAAGGAGAGTCACATCTCAAATAAAACCAAAGATATTGGGATAGCGTCTTCATTAGGTAAGCAATACAGTGTATTCTATAGCCCGATGCGCCAAAGGAATGTCAAAGATTCCAACAATAATCTAAGACCAAAAACTTGTTTTCTAAGTTTAGGTCCTATTCTATGAAATACCCAGAAGTCTACTAGGGCACGTGCCGTTGCTTTCGGTGGCTCCTCCAAGGCCAGCTGTGCATATCTTCAGTAGCTTGGAAGCTGGCCAGTGCAGTAAGCCCCATGCTGGACTTGGTAAACTAATCCCCTCTATTATTGCTTTTTCACAGGTGGGACACCTGCCCTTTTCTTTTATCAAGGTCTTTCTAATGACATATTAAAGGCTCCCCAAACTCAACACAACATTTGGAGCATTATATTTGGATGAAAAGATAAATGCAATGAAAAAACACCAGTAACGGATAAGTAGGATATTTAGTCTAAGGGCCTGGTGCACATGCAACAGATCTATCATTTTTGACAGCCAGACTGAAAAGGGAGGGAGGGAGGAAAGGTAGAAGGGAGGACAGAAAGAAGGATGGATGGATAGATCAGGGCATTTGGCAAACCCAAACAAGCGTACTTTTTAGGCTCTTTGTAAATGAAATACTCTATCTATGGCTTTATTTTCTTTTCTGGGGGAAAAACAAGAGAACTAGGATTGTCTAGGAGATGTGGAAGTTGCTCATTCTTAAACATTTGAAAACTCTATTCATTTATAAGGTCGGCATAATGCTACTTACCTTAAGTAGCTAAGTTTTATAAGATGCAATTTAAAAAGTAAGAACAAGATAATCATATGATATGAAATTAGGAAATTAAGAAAATTTTTAAAAACTCTCTGTTTCCTAACACAATGATTATTTCTTTCTGGTGTATTTTCATGACCATATTTGCTTAAGTAGGTATTTCATTTTAGAGTAAATGACATAATCCTTGATCCTGTTGAACATTTTGGTTGCCCACCCATTTTGACTACTGCTAACAATATCATGATGAACATCTTTGTACATATGTTTTGCTATGGTCTGAAGGTTTGCATCCCCCTAAATCCATTTGTTGAAATCCTAACCCACAAGGTTGTGGTATTAGAGAGGTGGGGCCTTTGGGACATGATTAGGTCATGAGGAAAGAATCTTCATGAATGAAATTAGTGACTTTATAGAAGAGGGTCCAGAGAGATCCCTTGCCCCTTCTACCACATGAGGACACAGTGAGAGGTGGGCAGTCTGCAGTCCAGAAGAAGGCCTTTACCCAAACTTGACCATGCTGGTGCCATGACCTTGCACTTCTAGTCTCCTGAAGTGAAAAATAAATTTCTGTTGTTTATAAGCTACCTGGTCTATAGTATTTTGTTATAACAGCCTAAACAGACCAAGATGGGTGTTTTGTTTTATTTTGTTTTCTTAACAGGGACTATTTCCTTGGGCTAGAGTCTCGGAAATACGACTCTTAAGCTAACGGAGTCAAAGATTTTTTTTGCGGAAGTTGACCAGAAACATGTGATAGTTCTAGTCTCCACATCTATGGCAGCACTAGATTATCTCATTAATTTTGAAATTTTTAAGTTAACAGATGAAAGATGTGACCTTAATTTCACACATTTTTCTTTCTTTACAGATTAGGGTGCACGTTTTGTATTTAATAGTTCTATCTCCTCTTCTATAAACTCAGTTTATGTCTTTCATATGAGTGAGCTTTGAGAGAGAGTGAAACAAGGAGAGTTCTTTGTTATTTTCAAAATTGGTAGTTAAGGTTATTATTATCACTGAAGTGTTATTTCTAGTGTGAAGCATAATCCAGTCATTTTATAAAGATCCTATATTTTGAAACTTTGCTCTTCCTGTAATTATAGGATCAATATGAGCCTCTTAAATCTGGTGGTTGATAGTGATTTCACCGTTTCTGTCCTCCCTGAAGTCTGTATTGCAGATCCACCCACATTCTCAGCTTGCAAAACCTTCTGCAAGTCTTCTGTCTTCTTTTTAAAACCTTTTGATTACTCTGAAATGACAAGCATCATGACCACTACAGACCCCCAACCTCACCAACATGTCTTATTTCTCAATAATAAATGTTGCAATCAGTGTGATAGTTGCCAAGCTATTTCTTGCCCAGATGTGCTAAATCAGTTACATAACTCTATAGGGGGCCCACATAAAACTTTACACTGCTCAGCACCATCCCATTCCAACCCCCAACATGAGCAGCCCTGACTCTGCAACATGGTGTAGGCTTATTCCATTCCTCACTGTGTTCTGGCTGGTACCTGCAATCCAGTTTTATCAGGTTGGAGCTTTATTCTGTGGACAAATTACCGTTATTCACCACATTTTCCAGATGGGATCACTATACTATTATACATACAATCTGGGCTATCTCAGAGAACCTCTGATAAACTCTGTGTGTGTGTGTGTGTGTGTGTGTGTGTGTGTGTGTGTGTGAGAGGTGAGTGGGAGAAGGGTGGTATAGGAAGCAGAGAAACCAAGCCCTAAGCTTCCTATATCAGAATAAACAAACACCTTAAACACTTTTTAACTCCTGAACATAATTTCTGCTACGAATCTTCTATTAAAATCCCTCTAGGGTTTGGAAATGCTTCTAGAGAGAACCTCCATCATGTGCATCATGAAGACATTGAGATCTATTAGACCAGAGAGTTTATAAGAACTCATTTTCATTCTTTGAGCTGGCTTCTCTATTTGGTATATATTTATTCAAAAAGAAAAAAAGATCTTTAATAAATGTCCCCTGGAATTTTGGCTTTATAATATAGCATTTGATTGTTGATTTTAGATATTTAAGGTTTAGCTCTAAACCACAACAAAATATATCCTTTGGAATATTGCAGCCTGATCTGTTTTTGTAGCCTACCAATAATCCATGTTATTGTACTCATTCCGGCATTAACTTACATACTTTAAGACGCTATCATACCTCTCCTGGTTGCTTTCTGTCAAGGGTGGCAACGCTCAATTTTTACAAATATCTTCTCATAGATCATATCTTTTTTTAAGATTTTATTTATTTATTTATTTGACAGGAAGAGAGAGAGAGAGTGCACAAGTAGGGGAAGTGGCAGAGGAGAGGGAGAAGCAGGCTCCTCGCTGAGTGGGGAACCTGATGGTTGCACTCAATCCCAGACCCTGGGATCATGACCTGACCTGAAGGCAGATGCTTAACCAACTGAGCCACACCGGCACCCCCTCATAAAGTGGCTCCAGAAAATAAGGCCAATTCTAGTCTCCCCTCCCCCCCCCCAACCCCGGCCAAAGCCCCATAATACAGTATTACTGGCTTATTTTGCTTCAATGAGGAAATAAGCAACTACTCTGGAAAATTACTATTACTGTCATAGAAAACAGAGTGTACAACATAGGTGTGCCAAATAATAGAAAATGTTAAACAGGGTTAGCTAAAGTATAAAATCCGAAGAGTTCTCTCAAGCTACGTAAACTGCATCCAAATCTAATTCAAAGGCAAATGGATTCCTGATGACATGACTTAGTTTAATGAAATTAACATAAGATCCAAAGGGAGTTCTGTGTATGATTAATTATGAGAATATGATTAAATGATTCATGCTATAATAATACCATCATTTAGGCATTCAATGGAGACTTAAAGTTCAAGAAAATCACAAAACTTTCATTTTTAAGAACACTGAGCTTGTTTTAGCAAATTTTACAAAGTTGCTAGAATGCCATTGATATTACTCAGGCCTAGTAGCATTAGGCTTTACTAGCACAATCTTTCTTTCTTAATAAGGCTGCAAGGAGTATGCATGTGACTTTAAAAAATTGGTGACCCCGATTCATACATTCCTACTTAAAATAGTTCCTTTAAGACCAAATAATAAAGGTGAGGTTTTTCTTTTACGTATCCTTAACAAAAAAGACAAAGAAAATGCAACTTCGCCAAAATAGGTGATTGAGATTCTCAGTAACAGATGTAGTCAGGTCCTCTAAAGGGAACATTCCCCAGATAGCAACATCATTTCACACTTTTATGAAGGGAATGTGATAGTCAAATATCAAGTCAAAATCCAGAAAACACCAACATTTACTGCATTGTTAGTACCTATGGTGGCAGACTCAATAACCAGGACAGAATATCGCTAATTAGTCTCTAGTTTGTTCTTTAAAATTAAATTTTCAAGTAATTTATAGGCACTTTCTATTCTATTGTAACAAAATACTTAATTACTAGATTAGTAGTCTATACATACTTTAAAATGGGAAACATTTTAAAACTAGGTGTACATACTAACAGATAAAAACGAAATTTTAAGTTATTCCATAAGCTTGGGACTAACTCCAACACATGACCAGAATCATGTTTGAAGGAGGAATCGGTCATAAGAATTGGTATTAGGTGATCTGAAAAGGATAAAGTGACAAAATAAACAAAAATAAAAGAGGATTAAAACCCCACTTTTCACGTGTTATATCTTCTCATGAGCATGCACTTTTATATTTTCCCTCAAAGACTTTCGTTAATATTGAAAAAATACAGCCCCAAAGGACAAATAGTTAACACAATATGTAATAAAAGTTCATTGATAATTTTAACATGTATTTCATTTTCTTTTTTTCTTTTTTTTTAAAGATTTTATTTATTTATTTGACAGAGAGAGAAACAGCCAGCGAGAGAGGGAACACAAGCAGGGGGAGTGGGAGTGGGAGAGGAAGAAGCGGGCTCCCAGTGGAGGAGCCCGATGTGGGGCTTGATCCCAGAACGCCAGGATCACGCCCTGAGCCGAAGGCAGACGCTTAACGACTGAGCCACCCAGGCACCCCAACATGTATTTCATTTTCTGTGCATATTTTACTCTCCAAATAATCTGTTTAGACTTAGTCAGATCAACAATCTGCATGATCTTATATGTTCACTTGAAAGCCCACAAAAATGCCAAAACATCATATGCTTCTTGGGAATTCTGGCAATATAAAATTTAAATGTTTAAACATTCAAAATAAATATTTCTATATTGTAAGCATTCAGAAGAATTCTCTAGATAGAAGGGTCACACAGATATAATTTTTCAGGTGTTTTAAACTATGTAAGCAATACCTGTTTTGTACTTCACAGTAAAATTGTAACTCCCCCTTTAAGTAGAACTTGCTCTCTTGACCCACTGTCAACCTTTATTAACCTTAGTAACATATTCACTTACTAATCAATTTAGCATTTTCTGAGTGCTTATTACTTGCCTCACCCTGGTGTTCCGTAGACTCCTAATTGAGAAAACAACAATATTTTGTGCATCCTTCCCAATAAGAATACTTGTTACGCTGGGGCGCCTGGGTGGCGCAGTCGTTAAGCGTCTGCCTTCGGCTCAGGGCGTGATCCCGGCGTTATGGGATCGAGCCCCACATCAGGCTCCTCTGCTATGAGCCTGCTTCTTCCTCTCCCACTCCCCCTGCTTGTGTTCCCTCTCTCGCTGGCTGTCTCTATCTCTGTCAAATAAATAAATAAAATTTAAAAAAAAAAAAAAGAATACTTGTTACGCTAATAAGTAGAGCAAAGGGTCTTGCAGTGATCCCTATTGTTGTGCTTAAAGTAAATCGTCAAAAAAAAAAAAAAAGGTACGTCATCAGGTAAACTAAGTGGTACATTGCCTCGTAGTAAGTGAACAGTTTGATAAATGAACATGGACTAAATGAAAATAGAAAATCAAATTAGGAAGTATTAAAGTCACATAATGCTAAGCGAAATAAGCCAAGTAGAGAAAGACAATTATCATATGGTTTCACTCATTTATGGAACATAAGAAGTAGGAAGATCGGTAGGAGAAGAAAGGGAAGAAGAAAGGGGGGGTAAACAGAAGGGGGAATGAAGCATGAGAGACTATGGACTCTGGGAAACAAACTGAGAGCTTCAGAGGGGAGGGGGGTGGGGGAATGGGATAGGCCGGTGATGGGTAGTAAGGAGGGCACATATTGCATGGAGCACTGGGTGTTATACGCAAGTAATGAATCATGGAACACTGCATCAAAAACTAAAGAGGTACTGTATGGTGACTAACATAATATAATAAAAAATATTATTTAAAAAAATAAATAAAATAAAATAAAATAAAGTCATATAAGGAAAAATTTTAAAACAATAAAATTTTAGAACAGAAGTCTAGTAGAGAATGAAAGACTGGGAAATCAATATCCCTCTACTTAGGGCGGGGTAATGTCCTGATAAATCCAACATAAACTGAAGATGTCCTAAGTAGGAAATGCATTTAGTGCACCTACGCTGCTGAACATCCCAGCTTAGCCTAGCCTACCCGAAACATGCTCGGAACACTTACAGTAGCCTACACTTGGGCAACATCATCTAACATAAAACCTATTTTATAATAAAGTACTCAATATCTCATGCAATTTTTTGAATACTATACTGAAAGTGAAGGACAGAATGGTTATGTGGGTGCAGAATGGTTCTATGTGTATCAGTTGTTGACCCTCATGATCCATCGGCGGACCAAGACCCATGGCTCATTGCCCCTGCCCAATATCTCAACAGAGTATCACACTGCATATTGCTAGCCCTGGGGAAAGATTCAAATCAAAATTTGAAGTACCGTTTCTACTAAAACGGTGTATCATTTTCCCACCATTGCAATGTCAAAAAATTGTTTAAGTCAAACCATTTTAAGTTGGGGTGTGTGTGTGTGTGTTTACTCAAGCACAAGGCCAGGCCATTGCTCTAGGGAGCATGGGATCAACTATCAGCTTGTGGAACTTCTTTCCAGATCTATATTTCCATAATTCCATTAAAAACAAAACTAGCTTCCCACCTCTTGCCTCTTCCCCCCTTTCCCACCAAGGAACAAAGGCAGCAGCATAATCTTTAAACGGTCCAGCTAACACTGACAGCCACTATTGCGTCTAGCTGTGTAGGTCTAAGGACAGCTTGAGGATTTTGAATAGCCATAGGCCCCATATTAGAACCCCACTGAACACGAGCCCCAGGCACTTCAGCCCCAGAACAATGGGCGGCCATTGATACGTGATGTCAACTGTCTGAAGGGTAAGAATGAAACCATTTTAAAACGGAAACAGACAAAAAGGCAAACTCCCTCAAGCATTTTCAAACTATATCATAATCAATGGTGTTGAAAGCTGCCCTGAGATCAAGTGCTGAAGGATAAGACTGCGGGAGAGAGCGAAATCTGCAATGTAAGGAAGTCATTTATAACCCTGACAAGGGTAGTCTCCCCACTCACTATACTTTCGGTGACTGAATACACAGTTAGAGTAGTTTGGTAGCTATATATTCAACACTTTGGCCATCACCCATAAAGGGTAGTTCTGGGAGGGAGAGAGATGGCCATGGTGTCTGCATAGTAAATGGTGGTGGGAGTGTTCTCTTGTCTCTTCTTGACTCATCCTGCAAGGTCACCATTACCTGAGTCTGTCCAGAGGGCCTCTTGACTCGTTTGTCTCTTAAGAAGCTTTTTGCAATGTTTGAGTTTCTCTGTTAAACTAATTTTCTCCAAATTTTCCTATACCCTCCAGAACTCAAAGAAACCCTGGGATAATATTATCCATAACTCATTTCCTACAATGATTTGGAAGTTTTTGTTTTGCTTCATTTTTTAAACAAGAATCAGGGATCTCTATATTATTTAAAAGTAGCCTCTAATATTTATTAAGATTCTTTAGAGCTTTATCATAGTGTAATTAAATCAGTTGTGCTGGTTTGGGAAATTTTAGCAGTACTTTAGGTCATTTTGGAGGTTAGCTATTTATCATATATTGCCATACATTCTCAAATCTGCATTTTTTTAAAAGATTTTATTTATTTATTTGACAGAGATAGAGACAGCCAGCGAGAGAGGGAACACAAGCAGGGGGAGTGGGAGAGGAAGAAGCAGGCTCCCGGTGGAGGAGCCTGTTGCGGGCTCGATCCCAGAACACCGGGATCATGCCCTGAGCCAAAGGCAGATGCTTAACGACTGAGCCACCCAGGTGCCCCTCAAATCTACATTTTCTAACCGAACAAAATAAAATAAAAGACATGAAGCATTTCTATCATCAGAACTGTCAAGGACGCTTTTCTTAAAAAATAAAAAATAAAAAAAAAAACATAAATAAAGCACATTTTTAAAAAGTTTTTGTCATAAAGCTGCTTTTCATAGCTTTCTAGCATCAGATTAAATACACATTTATTGAAACAAAATAGATCAAGACTTCAGTGCATTCTGTGGGGGGGGAAAGACACCATTTGCCATAAACCCATTCAAACGTGGCAGTAGGGCTAATCACATGTGAGAGAATTATTTCTAGGTGGCATGTTAAAATGCTCAGGGGAAGACTAGAAGGCAGGAGCATAGTGTGGATGGTTGTGATGGAAGCAGCAACACTGTAAAGTGCCTGCAACTCAGCCTCACGTGTTACTTCACCTGGAGTCCTAGAGGTGTTCTTCCTACCTGCCCTTGTCACAAATCCTGAACACCTTCGTGGTGTGTTCAGAGCTGCAACATGCTGGCTCCTTGGGACGATTTTCAATGTGAGTGTTGGGGGAAGAGCAGCCTACAGAGCTTCTGAAATCTGCTTACTACATGGCACACCAGATGCTAAAGACTAGAAGAAAAACATGCATGTTTTCACTGGCAAACGTACAGAGCCTGGTCAGAGGAATCTTCTAATTTCTGCTGATGCTCCTGGACACAGATTGATGATCTAGGTTAGTGTGTGTGTGTGTGTGTGTGTGTGTGTGTGTGTGTATGTGTGTTTTCAGGAAGTAAATGAAAGAATGGTGTTAAGACAGATCATTCTGAAATATCGTTTCATAATAATTCTGAGCTCAGATTGAACTAAAGCAAAGCCTCGCAATTTTTTAGGTGGATTTTCTTCTACCTAAGATTTTCATTTGTTTTCATTTGTTCTTGGTGTCCAGACAGATTCCTCCACTACTCAGTTGAATGCTCTCATTGTTCTATTGAAGAATATTCTCCATTATTCACTATTAACCCACTTAAATTGTATAGGATGGAGTTTAGTATAACTGAAAACTTTATAATTATTTGGGCAATTCTTTTGGATTGGTTCATAAATTCATTCCTTCAACAACAAAAAACGTTGGCACTTTCTGGGCTAGGTACTATGCTGAGCACTGGGGATGAAAAGCTGAAAAACAACACACTGCCCTTATCCATAGAGGTTAAGAGCCATAAAAAATTCAAGTCCAGAGAGCGAAAAAGTACACATAGTAAAGGGAGTTAATTCTGTCTTATTGGGGGCAGTAGCTTGAAAAAGTCCTTGTCTTCCCACTGCAAAAAATAAGAAGAAAAAATATTTTTATTTATTTAAAGTAGAGTTTTCTGAATTTTGGAGCTGACATGCAAATTTTTATGTCACATGCTTCCAATGCTCCTGCAAAAAGTCTTATTTTACATTTCCAAGAATTGAAGTGAGTTAAAGGGAGCAGTTTTGAGAACTTGATCACATCTCCTGAAATAACTAAGACAACAGAGGCAATGTGGAATAGCAGCCAATGATATGGAATTCAAACCCAGATCACAAACAGGGTAGAAATGAGAAGTGAGTCCATTGGCTTTCTTTCCCACCAGCATACAGCTGTTTACACTCGCAGCAGGTGAGTGCTTGCTTAACTCGAGGAAACTGGACCTGGCCAGCTGCTGTTTGCCCGTCATAATCATCACCATCACCACAATTCACATGTAGCAACAGCCACTGCTTTACTGCAAATGCTACTCATTTCATCCTCACCTGAACTTTATGTGACCGATATCACTATTATCCCCATTTTACAGACAAGAAAATTGAGGCATAGGGAAGTTAAATAACTTCTTAATTGCTTAGGTAGTAGTGGAGCTGAGAAATGAACCCAGGTAGTCGGATTCCAGAGGCTCAGCTCCTAACTACTATACTAAACTGATTCTCTGTAGATTTTTAAAATATGATAAATACAAGTACAGTAATATAATATTTACCCGAGAGAATTCATCCTAATTGAAAAAAAAGGTGAAGTTTATATACAAGAAGCAAGGGATAAATCACTTCTGAGACTCCGTAAGTCTATGATATTCTTACACAAACATGTTCTACTGCAAAAACCGACCAGTTCTTTCCCCAAAAGTCTTCTTTCTCATCTAAGTGTACCTAATTTTTTTAAATATTTTATTTATTTATTTATTTGAGAGAGAGAGCGCGCGCGAGCGCACGAGCTGGCGGAGGGGCAGAGGGAGAAGCAGACTCCTGGCTGAGCAGGGAGCTGAACGTGGGGCTTGATTCCAGGACCCCAGGATCAAGACCTGAGCTGAAGGCAGATGCTTAACCAACTGAGCCACCCAAGTGCTCCTAATTGTACCTAATTTTTAAGATTAAATTTTAAATATGTAATTCATTAAAATTGCCTTAAAAATGGTAGTAAGCAGCCATTTTCTTGTGTAATTCTCAAAAGATGTTAAACCCAGAGTTCCAATGCGTATCAGAGGGCATTCCTACATTTTATACTTTAGACAGCTCAGGCCCACCTGCCTCCTATCTACTATTATTCTTTCATAATTCTGCTACCACTAAATTTTACCTCTTAGGTTTTATGAATATTTCTCAAATATATCCCTTCTTTCTCATCCTCAAAGTGCTCTTTTTTCAGCTTTTACCTTTCACTTCAATTATTGCAATCAAATCCCTTAAATTACTGAGCACTAACTATAGGCCATTCATTGTGCTTGAAGCCTATCTTTACCTCATTTGATGCTCAAAAATCTCTGAGTGGAGTAGTAGTATCCACACTGAACGGGTAAAGAGAAGCTTCCCAGAGATGAAGTAATTTGCCCAAAGTCACAATACTAATAAGTGCTACAGCTGGGAGGACTCAAAACCACTTCAGGTATGTTCCATATTTTTCCCAAAATACCGTCTTATCTCCTCTGCCTCATACATATGAACTGATAAATACATGTTTGATGTATAATAGGAAAAATGCACAACGTCCTTCCAATCTACTACACCGTTATGGCTGAGCTTTCAATACTTTATCATCCAGAGTTTTTGCCTCATATCAAATAAATATGTTCTGGATCATCTACTCAGGAAAAAAAGAAAAAATATGAGTAAATGTCTTTAGATTTGAAAGATAGAAAATTAAATCCATTTGTTTTCATTTCTTACTCTTATAATATTTAGTAAGCATTAGGAATGAACCCAGATCTAACTGTACCATGTTTTCAGGATTGATATTTTCAACAAAATAATTTTTTCTCTAAAGAAAAGAATCTCTCATGAAATATTATGGGATGAAAAATACAATACAATGAGAGAAGGAAGTTTATAAAAACTGTAGTATATAAAACAAGTCTAACAGAGATTTCTAAAATAAAGTATTCTAAAGGAAGCAAGCAGTTTTTAAAATCTGATATTGTAATGAAAATTTAATGGGACTTCCAAACAAAGAAGCATTCATCTTTTTCAGGACCTTTGGAGAAACAAATCCAAGTATTTGCCTAAGAAGCCCAATCTTGGAGTTTTTGATATTGTTAACTCCATAATAGTCATCTATTTGACTTACTAATATAAATTAGTTTCTTTAGTTATTGCTTCTAAAAGTCAAAAAATATGATTAACAAGCTAAAAAAGAAAGTCTAAATAATGAAGTCTAAAAACAACTTCTAAAGGGAGTATAATAACAATTTGCACCACTCTCCACATTCCAGAGTGCTTCATTTCTTCTTAATTACATATTCAGTATGACCAAAATACACAATGCCAAGAATTATCCTACTAAAATAAAATACTTCTATGCAGTACCTGTATGCAGAGTAAACAGGTTTCTGTGATAACCTTGCCTAAAGATAGAAAATAAGGGGACAAAAAAAGAATAACTTTCATCTCCCCAGTTTTTCATGGAAGTTTCCCCTCCATCTTTTCCCTCTATCATCTATTCTCTTAAAGTAAGCAACGGAAAAGCTATTTCAATTTTTTAAAAGATTTTTTCTTTTTATTTTTTCAAAGATTTTATTTATTTATTTATTTGAGAGAGAGAGAGAAACTACGCAAATTAAAGAAAAAAGACTATGTGTACTTTTTTTTAAGAAAGAACATCACTTACCCATATTTCCGGATTTATCATAAGGGTCACAAACTTTCCAAAGCTTTTTCCTGATGACCCTATACCCACGAGTAGAACAAACCCCCTTTGTTTGTCATCCTCTTGAAATCATGTACATTCGTCTTAGAGGCTACACCAGATTACCGTGTTCACTTGTTTCATCTGTCCTCACTACAAGATTGAAAGTTCCTTGAGGGCAAGGGACAGGTCTTATTTATTCACCTCTGAATCCTCAGTGCCCAGTACGGAGTTTGGAAGGGACTTCATTAACTAATGTTTGTCGAAAGAAAAAAATAATTGTAAGTGAAAGAAAAATAAATAAATTATATTCATTTTTATTTATAATCAGCAATATGAAGAAGAAAAAACACATTTTCCACTGTATATTTTTAAGATCTGATAATTCCTGGTGACCCAGATGGTTGAAGCATTTGTATTTTCACATCACACAATCTCTGTAACACTACAGGGGAGCCGAAACCACTTTTTACATTAAACCGAATTCCTTGAGAATTTATTCTGGTAGGTTGTTACACAAGCAATATTTATACCAAGAACCACATTTATGCCTCATATCCAGGCCTGTATTCCATTATGTTCTGGAGGCCCAGCATGATTCATTTATAATGCAATACCAATCTCTCACTTTATAGAAATCAGCAGTTTTCACACCTGAGAGCGACCTGGTTGGTTTTCAGATTGTTTCATTTCAGTTTGCTTTATTTTGTTTTCTGGGACATAGTGTTTAGTGCTCCTCTGTTTTCTCAAATAGTAATCACAGTAACAGTTTCATATGTGCCCTATTCTTTCTTGCATTTTGGTTTTTATCCCCATAGTTTTAAAAGAACTCTTTCAAAATCCACCAAGAACTTTCCAAACTCAGTGACCTTTTTCTTTTTTCGTCGTCCCCATTCTTAGACTTCACAGCAGCATTTGGTGCTTCTCTTTCTGGCTTCTGTGACACCAGATTCTCCCGGTTCTCATTCCACTCCTCTCCGACCACTGCTTCTCAGTCCTCTTTGATAACACAGTGCCGTTCTCCATGTGCTGGTCCCTATCCCATTTTCTTCTCTGTTTATACTCTCGTCCTCTGCATCCTGGGCTCCATCACCTCTAGTTGACCTAGTCCTGGGCCCTATACAGATGCAAGCCTGCATTTCTAATTGTTTTATACGTTTACCTAGAAAACCTTCAAACTCCTCAAATACAAATTTTTGAAACAGAGCTGATCTTCCCTCAGATAGAGCCCTTGGATCTCATTTCTGTTAGTAGCCACACTGTACTCCTTGTGCCTCGGGCTCCGGTCTTGTAAACTTTAACTACTCTCTTTGGCCCTTGTTTATTCTGCAATTTATCTTGCACCAAAGCTTTCTTCTGCTTCCACTTACTTCACCTCAATTTAAGTCTTCAATTCCATCCACCTGGACAATTGTAAAAGTCCAAGTGAACCTCAAGCTTCCTTCCCCTCCCCGATAAAATATGCATATTGCTCTTAAGTTCATCTTCCTTGAGGACATGTCTGAGTTTATGTTTCCACTGGACAAAAAACCATCAAGGGATAGAATGCAAAACCCTGAGTCTAGTGCCCAGGATCCTGTGCAATATCTACTACTTTTCCAACTTTATCTCGTTCTCTTCCCCCTTGGGCATTCGGCATTTCAGNNNNACCAACCTACTAAATCATCTTTGTGCATGCTCCAAGTGACTATGCTCATCTTTGCACGGCTAGCACCAAGAACACTGCCTAGCACATAAAAATGCTCAATAAGTATTTGCTAAGAGAATAAATGATAGCGTATTAGAGTCTTTTACCCTGAAAACACATCTAGTATACTTTATAAGGATGAGGTAGAAGTTACTATAAACTTTATTAATGCAGAGAGTAGAGGAAGCCAAAGGAGTAATGGGAGTGGAAGCTACTAAGGAAGCCCCAGGAGGACCCTCTCCCTAAAAATATTACTAGCTTTGTTGGAAAGCACTTGAGTTTTCTAGACTTAAAGTAAAAGGGCAAATGGTAACTTGCCAAAGAAGCTCCCAGTACTACACATTTTTTAGAAGAAATTCAGTTCCTGCGGTTCTTTATTTACTTAAAAATGGGTGTGACCTATCAGAGTCATTTGTCAAGGACTGAACAGTTGCAGCATAACAAATTTGAACCTTTCACTATGAATAATGCATAATTAACATACTAGCCAAAGGATCCTGAATGTTCGACTTGAAAACATTCTGTTACCAAAAGAAAAAAGGAATCTTATTCGGTAAATTAAAACATATGTTGCGTGTTTGACTCTCCACATCCATAAAACTGAAGGAATAGATGCCAATTTGTCTAATAATGATGATAAAGTTGGGAGAATAGAAGGAGATCAGCCTTTAAATGACTGGACTCCAGATAACCTTTCTCCTAACCTTTGAGAATGATTTGTGGTGAGATCTTTATTTTAGGTTCAAACCATATAACATAAAAATATTGAAAAATAAACAGAAAACCTGTGTGGGCTGTTCTGTAATTGGCGCTCTTGATTCTGTCTTTATAACAAATAGAGCTTTTAAATGTTTCTAAATAAGAAACCAATGTTATACCATGCCCTATGAGTGACCATTGAAATTATTTCTTGACTATTAATAATTATTCACTACCTGCACCTGGCTATTCAAATAATATTCTTGTTAACTCTTCTGGGAAGAGTCCCCTCTTACTCATAACAATCTAGTAAAGCTGCATTTTCAATGCAGCAGGGTCCCATTACACACCTTTAATGGAGTTAGTTGAATGTCCCTTGAAGTACCCAAAGCATTATCAAAATACCACAAATAGGGAGTATGCAACCAAGCAGTACTACCAGCTAGGTGATTAAGGTCAAGATCAACAGTCATAAGTCATGTAGCTGATAAGTGCCCTTGATATGTTGTGATGAAAATGGTACTTTATAGTCTTCTTCCCTGAAATCCATAATCCCAGTCTAATTATGAAAAACATCAGAAAAATCACAACTGATGGACATTCTACAAAGTACCTGGTAAATAAGTAATCTTCAAAACAAAGTTACCAAAAACAAGACAATTCTGAGAAATTGTCACAGAAAAAAAAAAAAAAAGCCTTAGGAGACACAATGACTAAATGTACCATGGTATCCTGGATGGTGTCCTGGAACAGAAAATACACATTAGGTATAAACTAAGGAAATGTGAGGAAAGTACGGACTCTGGTTAATATTCCTGAATCCATATTATTCATTAGTTGTAAAAAATGTATCATGCTAATAATGCAAGTTGTTAATAATAGGGGAAACTGAAGTGGCAGTGGATAAGGAAACTCTATACTATATGCACAATTGTACTGTAAATCCAAAACTGTTCTGATAACACCTGTTAATTAAATGAAAGTACCACAAATAAGTTCACTGATAGGACCTCTGACACAGGGTGCTGTATTACATGGT